>NC_134486.1:166917112-167174243 GCF_040206685.1 Ascaphus truei
GATTTAGAAATCGCCAGCTCATATACAGTGCATAAAATATATTTATATATATACCCTTATACACCATTTTAATAAAAAATATCACAAAATTCTTCTAAGTCCCTCGGGAAGAGGGAAAGACGCGCACGTTCATTTTCAGAGCTCCTAGACCTTCCTATAAGAAGTTAGCCAAAAAGTAGCTTCGAAAAACGCTTAGGTTAAGTTTCAGAGTTGCTTCTAATGTACCAAAGCTGTACTGAGACATAATTTCACTCTCACAACATTATGGCTGGTTGGAGACAGTCCGAACCACAAGTACCGGGTCCATGGTTCTGGGCGTATACTGGGGGGACGGGGACGACTCCCATTAACCCCTGACTATACCGGGGATACGCTTATCACAATGCCTTTCTGGTCTGTGCTGAAGCAGAGCATTCTGGCAGCCAAGTGGCTTGACCTTTATTAGTGAGCCTGGTTACCCCCTCTCGGAACCACAGATTTAGAAATCGCCAGCTCATATACAGTGCATAAAATATATTTATATATATACCCTTATACACCATTTTAATAAAAAATATCACAAAATTCTTCTAAGTCCCTCGGGAAGAGTGAAAGACGCGCACGTTCATTTTCAGAGCTCCTAGACCTTCCCATAAGAAGTTAGCCAAAAAGTAGCTTCGAAAAACGCTTAGGTGAAGTTTCAGAGTTGCTTCTAATGTACCAAAGCTGGACTTAGACATAATTTCACTCTCACAACATTATGGCTGGTTGGAGACAGTCCGAACCACAAGTACCGGGTCCATGGTTCTGGGCGTATACTGGGGGGACGGGGGGGACTCCCATTAACCCCTGACTATACCGGGGATACGCTTATCACAATGCCTTTCTGGTCTGTGCTGAAGCAGGGCATTCTGGCAGCCAAGTGGCTTGACCTTAATTAGTGAGCCTGGTTACCCCCTCTCGGAACCACAGACTTAGAAATCGCCAGCTCATATACAGTGCATAAAATATATTTATATACTGTATATACCCTTATACACCATTTTAATAAAAAATATCACAAAATTCTTCTAAGTCCCTCGGGAAGAGTGAAAGACGCGCACGTTCATTTTCAGAGCTCCTAGACCTTCCTATAAGAAGTTAGCCAAAAAGTAGCTTCGAAAAACGCTTAGGTTAAGTTTCAGAGTTGCTTCTAATGTACCGAAGCTGGACTTAGACATAATTTCACTCTCACAACATTATGGCTGGTTGGAGACAGTCCGAACCACAAGTACCGGGTCCATGGTTCTGGGCGTATACTGGGGGGACGGGGGGGACTCCCATTAACCCCTGACTATACCGGGGATACGCTTATCACAATGCCTTTCTGGTCTGTGCTGAAGCAGGGCATTCTGGCAGCCAAGTGGCTTGACCTTAATTAGTGAGCCTGGTTACCCCCTCTCGGAACCACAGACTTAGAAATCGCCAGCTCATATACAGTGCATAAAATATATTTATATATATACCCTTATACACCATTTTAATAAAAAATATCACAAAATTCTTCTAAGTCCCTCGGGAAGAGTGAAAGACGCGCACGTTCATTTTCAGAGCTCCTAGACCTTCCCATAAGAAGTTAGCCAAAAAGTAGCTTCGAAAAACGCTTAGGTGAAGTTTCAGAGTTGCTTCTAATGTACCAAAGCTGGACTTAGACATAATTTCACTCTCACAACATTATGGCTGGTTGGAGACAGTCCGAACCACAAGTACCGGGTCCATGGTTCTGGGCGTATACTGGGGGGACGGGGACGACTCCCATTAACCCCTGACTATACCGGGGATACGCTTATCACAATGCCTTTCTGGTCTGTGCTGAAGCAGGGCATTCTGGCAGCCAAGTGGCTTGACCTTTATTAGTGAGCCTGGTTACCCCCTCTCGGAACAACAGACTTAGAAATCGCCAGCTCATATACAGTGCATAAAATATATTTAGATATATACCCTTATACACAATTTAATAAAAAATATCACAAAATTCTTCTACAGTAAGTCCCTCGGGAAGAGTGAATGACGCGCACGTTCATTTTTTGAGAGCTCCTAGACCTTCCTATAAGAAGTTAGCCAAAAAGTAGCTTCGAAAAACGCTTAGGTTAAGTTTCAGAGTTGCTTCTAATGTACCGAAGCTGGACTTAGACATAATGTCACTCTCACAACATTATGGCTGGTTGGAGACAGTCCGAACCACAAGTACCGGGTCCATGGTTCTGGGCGTATACTGGGGGGACGGGGGGGACTCCCATTAACCCCTGACTATACCGGGGATACGCTTATCACAATGCCTTTCTGGTCTGTGCTGAAGAAGGGCATTCTGGCAGCCAAGTGGCTTGACCTTTATTAGTGAGCCTGGTTACCCCCTCTCGGAACAACAGACTTAGAAATCGCCAGCTCATATACAGTGCATAAAATATATTTATATATATACCCTTATACACCATTTTAATAAAAAATATCACAAAATTCTTCTAAGTCCCTCGGGAAGAGTGAAAGACGCGCACGTTCATTTTCAGAGCTCCTAGACCTTCCTATAAGAAGTTAGCCAAAAAGTAGCTTCGAAAAACGCTTAGGTTAAGTTTCAGAGTTGCTTCTAATGTACCAAAGCTGGACTTAGACATAATTTCACTCTCACAACATTATGGCTGGTTGGAGACAGTCCGAACCACAAGTACCGGGTCCATGGTTCTGGGCGTATACTGGGGGGACGGGGACGACTCCCATTAACCCCTGACTATACCGGGGATACGCTTATCACAATGCCTTTCTGGTCTGTGCTGAAGCAGAGCATTCTGGCAGCCAAGTGGCTTGACCTTTATTAGTGAGCCTGGTTACCCCCTCTCGGAACCACAGACTTAGAAATCGCCAGCTCATATACAGTGCATAAAATATATTTATATATATACCCTTATACACCATTTTAATAAAAAATATCACAAAATTCTTCTAAGTCCCTCGGGAAGAGTGAAAGACGCGCACGTTCATTTTCAGAGCTCCTAGACCTTCCTATAAGAAGTTAGCCAAAAAGTAGCTTCGAAAAACGCTTAGGTTAAGTTTCAGAGTTGCTTCTAATGTACCAAAGCTGGACTTAGACATAATTTCACTCTCACAACATTATGGCTGGTTGGAGACAGTCCGAACCACAAGTACCGGGTCCATGGTTCTGGGCGTATACTGGGGGGACGGGGACGACTCCCATTAACCCCTGACTATACCGGGGATACGCTTATCACAATGCCTTTCTGGTCTGTGCTGAAGCAGAGCATTCTGGCAGCCAAGTGGCTTGACCTTTATTAGTGAGCCTGGTTACCCCCTCTCGGAACCACAGATTTAGAAATCGCCAGCTCATATACAGTGCATAAAATATATTTATATATATACCCTTATACACCATTTTAATAAAAAATATCACAAAATTCTTCTAAGTCCCTCGGGAAGAGGGAAAGACGCGCACGTTCATTTTCAGAGCTCCTAGACCTTCCTATAAGAAGTTAGCCAAAAAGTAGCTTCGAAAAACGCTTAGGTTAAGTTTCAGAGTTGCTTCTAATGTACCAAAGCTGGACTTAGACATAATTTCACTCTCACAACATTATGGCTGGTTGGAGACAGTCCGAACCACAAGTACCGGGTCCATGGTTCTGGGCGTATACTGGGGGGACGGGGACGACTCCCATTAACCCCTGACTATACCGGGGATACGCTTATCACAATGCCTTTCTGGTCTGTGCTGAAGCAGGGCATTCTGGCAGCCAAGTGGCTTGACCTTTATTAGTGAGCCTGGTTACCCCCTCTCGGAACCACAGACTTAGAAATCGCCAGCTCATATACAGTGCATAAAATATATTTATATATATACAGTATACCCTTATACACCATTTTAATAAAAAATATCACAAAATTCTTCTAAGTCCCTCGGGAAGAGTGAAAGACGCGCACGTTCATTTTCAGAGCTCCTAGACCTTCCTATAAGAAGTTAGCCAAAAAGTAGCTTCGAAAAACGCTTAGGTTAAGTTTCAGAGTTGCATCTAATGTACCAAAGCTGGACTTAGACATAATTTCACTCTCACAACATTATGGCTGGTTGGAGACAGTCCGAACCACAAGTACCGGGTCCATGGTTCTGGGCGTATACTGGGGGGACGGGGATGACTCCCATTAACCCCTGACTATACCGGGGATACGCTTATCACAATGCCTTTCTGGTCTGTGCTGAAGCAGAGCATTCTGGCAGCCAAGTGGCTTGACCTTTATTAGTGAGCCTGGTTACCCCCTCTCGGAACCACAGATTTAGAAATCGCCAGCTCAAATACAGTGCATAAAATATATTTATATATATACCCTTATACACCATTTTAATAAAAAATATCACAAAATTCTTCTAAGTCCCATGGGAAGAGGGAAAGACGCGCACGTTCATTTTCAGAGCTCCTAGACCTTCCTATAAGAAGTTAGCCAAAAAGTAGCTTCGAAAAACGCTTAGGTTAAGTTTCAGAGTTGCTTCTAATGTACCAAAGCTGGACTTAGACATAATTTCACTCTCACAACATTATGGCTGGTTGGAGACAGTCCGAACCACAAGTACCGGGTCCATGGTTCTGGGCGTATACTGGGGGGACGGGGACGACTCCCATTAACCCCTGACTATACCGGGGATACGCTTATCACAATGCCTTTCTGGTCTGTGCTGAAGCAGGGCATTCTGGCAGCCAAGTGGCTTGACCTTTATTAGTGAGCCTGGTTACCCCCTCTCGGAACCACAGACTTAGAAATCGCCAGCTCATATACAGTGCATAAAATATATTTATATATATACCCTTATACACCATTTTAATAAAAAATATCACAAAATTCTTCTAAGTCCCTCGGGAAGAGTGAAAGACGCGCACGTTCATTTTCAGAGCTCCTAGACCTTCCTATAAGAAGTTAGCCAAAAAGTAGCTTCGAAAAACGCTTAGGTTAAGTTTCAGAGTTGCTTCTAATGTACCAAAGCTGGACTTAGACATAATTTCACTCTCACAACATTATGGCTGGTTGGAGACAGTCCGAACCACAAGTACCGGGTCCATGGTTCTGGGCGTATACTGGGGGGACGGGGACGACTCCCATTAACCCCTGACTATACCGGGGATACGCTTATCACAATGCCTTTCTGGTCTGTGCTGAAGCAGGGCATTCTGGCAGCCAAGTGGCTTGACCTTTATTAGTGAGCCTGGTTACCCCCTCTCGGAACCACAGACTTAGAAATCGCCAGCTCATATACAGTGCATAAAATATATTTATATATATACCCTTATACACCATTTTAATAAAAAATATCACAAAATTCTTCTAAGTCCCTCGGGAAGAGTGAAAGACGCGCACGTTCATTTTCAGAGCTCCTAGACCTTCCTATAAGAAGTTAGCCAAAAAGTAGCTTCGAAAAACGCTTAGGTTAAGTTTCAGAGTTGCTTCTAATGTACCAAAGCTGGACTTAGACATAATTTCACTCTCACAACATTATGGCTGGTTGGAGACAGTCCGAACCACAAGTACCGGGTCCATGGTTCTGGGCGTATACTGGGGGGACGGGGATGACTCCCATTAACCCCTGACTATACCGGGGATACACTTATCACAATGCCTTTCTGGTCTGTGCTGAAGCAGAGCATTCTGGCAGCCAAGTGGCTTGACCTTTATTAGTGAGCCTGGTTACCCCCTCTCGGAACCACAGACTTAGAAATCGCCAGCTCATATACAGTGCATAAAATATATTTATATATATACCCTTATACACCATTTTAATAAAAAATATCACGAAATTCTTCTAAGTCCCTCGGGAAGAGTGAAAGACGCGCACGTTCATTTTCAGAGCTCCTAGACCTTCCTATAAGAAGTTAGCCAAAAAGTAGCTTCGAAAAACGCTTAGGTTAAGTTTCAGAGTTGCTTCTAATGTACCAAAGCTGGACTTAGACATAATTTCACTCTCACAACATTATGGCTGGTTGGAGACAGTCCGAACCACAAGTACCGGGTCCATGGTTCTGGGCGTATACTGGGGGGACGGGGATGACTCCCATTAACCCCTGACTATACCGGGGATACGCTTATCACAATGCCTTTCTGGTCTGTGCTGAAGCAGAGCATTCTGGCAGCCAAGTGGCTTGACCTTTATTAGTGAGCCTGGTTACCCCCTCTCGGAACCACAGATTTAGAAATCGCCAGCTCAAATATAGTGCATAAAATATATTTATATATATACCCTTATACACCATTTTAATAAAAAATATCACAAAATTCTTCTAAGTCCCATGGGAAGAGGGAAAGATGCGCACGTTCATTTTCAGAGCTCCTAGACCTTCCTATAAGAAGTTAGCCAAAAAGTAGCTTCGAAAAACGCTTAGGTTACGTTTCAGAGTTGCTTCTGATGTACCAAAGCTGGACTTAGACATAATTTCACTCTCACAACATTATGGCTGGTTGGAGACAGTCCGAACCACAAGTACCGGGTCCATGGTTCTGGGCGTATACTGGGGGGACGGGGACGACTCCCATTAACCCCTGACTATACCGGGGATACGCTTATCACAATGCCTTTCTGGTCTGTGCTGAAGCAGGGCATTCTGGCAGCCAAGTGGCTTGACCTTTATTAGTGAGCCTGGTTACCCCCTCTCGGAACCACAGACTTAGAAATCGCCAGCTCATATACAGTGCATAAAATATATTTATATATATACCCTTATACACCATTTTAATAAAAAATATCACAAAATTCTTCTAAGTCCCTCGGGAAGAGTGAAAGACGCGCACGTTCATTTTCAGAGCTCCTAGACCTTCCTATAAGAAGTTAGCCAAAAGGTAGCTTCGAAAAACGCTTAGGTTAAGTTTCAGAGTTGCTTCTAATGTACCAAAGCTGGACTTAGACATAATTTCACTCTCACAACATTATGGCTGGTTGGAGACAGTCCGAACCACAAGTACCGGGTCCATGGTTCTGTGCGTATACTGGGGGGACGGGGACGACTCCCATTAACCCCTGACTATACCGGGGATACGCTTATCACAATGCCTTTCTGGTCTGTGCTGAAGCAGAGCATTCTGGCAGCCAAGTGGCTTGACCTTTATTAGTGAGCCTGGTTACCCCCTCTCGGAACCACAGATTTAGAAATCGCCAGCTCATATACAGTGCATAAAATATATTTATATATATACCCTTATACACCATTTTAATAAAAAATATCACAAAATTCTTCTAAGTCCCTCGGGAAGAGGGAAAGACGCGCACGTTCATTTTCAGAGCTCCTAGACCTTCCTATAAGAAGTTAGCCAAAAAGTAGCTTCGAAAAACGCTTAGGTTAAGTTTCAGAGTTGCTTCTAATGTACCAAAGCTGGACTTAGACATAATTTCACTCTCACAACATTATGGCTGGTTGGAGACAGTCCGAACCACAAGTACCGGGTCCATGGTTCTGGGCGTATACTGGGGGGACGGGGACGTCTCCCATTAACCCCTGACTATACCGGGGATACGCTTATCACAATGCCTTTCTGGTCTGTGCTGAAGCAGGGCATTCTGGCAGCCAAGTTGCTTGACCTTTATTAGTGAGCCTGGTTACCCCCTCTCGGAACCACAGACTTAGAAATCGCCAGCTCATATACAGTGCATAAAATATATTTATATATATACCCTTATACACCATTTTAATAAAAAATATCACAAAATTCTTCTAAGTCCCTCGGGAAGAGTGAAAGACGCGCACGTTCATTTTCAGAGCTCCTAGACCTTCCTATAAGAAGTTAGCCAAAAAGTAGCTTCGAAAAACGCTTAGGTTAAGTTTCAGAGTTGCTTCTAATGTACCAAAGCTGGACTTAGACATAATTTCACTCTCACAACATTATGGCTGGTTGGAGACAGTCCGAACCACAAGTACCGGGTCCATGGTTCTGGGCGTATACTGGGGGGATGGGGACGACTCCCATTAACCCCTGACTATACCGGGGATACGCTTATCACAATGCCTTTCTGGTCTGTGCTGAAGCAGGGCATTCTGGCAGCCAAGTGGCTTGACCTTTATTAGTGAGCCTGGTTACCCCCTCTCGGAACCACAGACTTAGAAATCGCCAGCTCATATACAGTGCATAAAATATATTTATATATATACCCTTATACACCATTTTAATAAAAAATATCACGAAATTCTTCTAAGTCCCTCGGGAAGAGTGAAAGACGCGCACGTTCATTTTCAGAGCTCCTAGACCTTCCTATAAGAAGTTAGCCAAAAAGTAGCTTCGAAAAACGCTTAGGTTAAGTTTCAGAGTTGCTTCTAATGTACCAAAGCTGGACTTAGACATAATTTCACTCTCACAACATTATGGCTGGTTGGAGACAGTCCGAACCACAAGTACCGGGTCCATGGTTCTGGGCGTATACTGGGGGGACGGGGATGACTCCCATTAACCCCTGACTATACCGGGGATACACTTATCACAATGCCTTTCTGGTCTGTGCTGAAGCAGAGCATTCTGGCAGCCAAGTGGCTTGACCTTTATTAGTGAGCCTGGTTACCCCCTCTCGGAACCACAGACTTAGAAATCGCCAGCTCATATACAGTGCATAAAATATATTTATATATATACCCTTATACACCATTTTAATAAAAAATATCACGAAATTCTTCTAAGTCCCTCGGGAAGAGTGAAAGACGCGCACGTTCATTTTCAGAGCTCCTAGACCTTCCTATAAGAAGTTAGCCAAAAAGTAGCTTCGAAAAACGCTTAGGTTAAGTTTCAGAGTTGCTTCTAATGTACCAAAGCTGGACTTAGACATAATTTCACTCTCACAACATTATGGCTGGTTGGAGACAGTCCGAACCACAAGTACCGGGTCCATGGTTCTGGGCGTATACTGGGGGGACGGGGATGACTCCCATTAACCCCTGACTATACCGGGGATACGCTTATCACAATGCCTTTCTGGTCTGTGCTGAAGCAGAGCATTCTGGCAGCCAAGTGGCTTGACCTTTATTAGTGAGCCTGGTTACCCCCTCTCGGAACCACAGATTTAGAAATCGCCAGCTCAAATACAGTGCATAAAATATATTTATATATATACCCTTATACACCATTTTAATAAAAAATATCACAAAATTCTTCTAAGTCCCATGGGAAGAGGGAAAGATGCGCACGTTCATTTTCAGAGCTCCTAGACCTTCCTATAAGAAGTTAGCCAAAAAGTAGCTTCGAAAAACGCTTAGGTTACGTTTCAGAGTTGCTTCTGATGTACCAAAGCTGGACTTAGACATAATTTCACTCTCACAACATTATGGCTGGTTGGAGACAGTCCGAACCACAAGTACCGGGTCCATGGTTCTGGGCGTATACTGGGGGGACGGGGACGACTCCCATTAACCCCTGACTATACCGGGGATACGCTTATCACAATGCCTTTCTGGTCTGTGCTGAAGCAGGGCATTCTGGCAGCCAAGTGGCTTGACCTTTATTAGTGAGCCTGGTTACCCCCTCTCGGAACCACAGACTTAGAAATCGCCAGCTCATATACAGTGCATAAAATATATTTATATATATACCCTTATACACCATTTTAATAAAAAATATCACAAAATTCTTCTAAGTCCCTCGGGAAGAGTGAAAGACGCGCACGTTCATTTTCAGAGTTTCTAGACCTTCCTATAAGAAGTTAGCCAAAAGGTAGCTTCGAAAAACGCTTAGGTTAAGTTTCAGAGTTGCTTCTAATGTACCAAAGCTGGACTTAGACATAATTTCACTCTCACAACATTATGGCTGGTTGGAGACAGTCCGAACCACAAGTACCGGGTCCATGGTTCTGTGCGTATACTGGGGGGACGGGGACGACTCCCATTAACCCCTGACTATACCGGGGATACGCTTATCACAATGCCTTTCTGGTCTGTGCTGAAGCAGAGCATTCTGGCAGCCAAGTGGCTTGACCTTTATTAGTGAGCCTGGTTACCCCCTCTCGGTACCACAGATTTAGAAATCGCCAGCTCATATACAGTGCATAAAATATATTTATATATATACCCTTATACACCATTTTAATAAAAAATATCACAAAATTCTTCTAAGTCCCTCGGGAAGAGGGAAAGACGCGCACGTTCATTTTCAGAGCTCCTAGACCTTCCTATAAGAAGTTAGCCAAAAAGTAGCTTCGAAAAACGCTTAGGTTAAGTTTCAGAGTTGCTTCTAATGTACCAAAGCTGGACTTAGATATAATTTCACTCTCACAACATTATGGCTGGTTGGAGACAGTCCGAACCACAAGTACCGGGTCCATGGTTCTGGGCGTATACTGGGGGGACGGGGACGACTCCCATTAACCCCTGACTATACCGGGGATACGCTTATCACAATGCCTTTCTGGTCTGTGCTGAAGCAGGGCATTCTGGCAGCCATGTGGCTTGACCTTTATTAGTGAGCCTGGTTACCCCCTCTCGGAACCACAGACTTAGAAATCGCCAGCTCATATACAGTGCATAAAATATATTTATATATATACCCTTATACACCATTTTAATAAAAAATATCACAAAATTCTTCTAAGTCCCTCGGGAAGAGTGAAAGACGCGCACGTTCATTTTCAGAGCTCCTAGACCTTCCTATAAGAAGTTAGCCAAAAAGTAGCTTCGAAAAACGCTTAGGTTAAGTTTCAGAGTTGCTTCTAATGTACCAAAGCTGGACTTAGACATAATTTCACTCTCACAACATTATGGCTGGTTGGAGACAGTCCGAACCACAAGTACCGGGTCCATGGTTCTGGGCGTATACTGGGGGGACGGGGACGACTCCCATTAACCCCTGACTATACCGGGGATACGCTTATCACAATGCCTTTCTGGTCTGTGCTGAAGCAGGGCATTCTGGCAGCCAAGTTGCTTGACCTTTATTAGTGAGCCTGGTTACCCCCTCTCGGAACCACAGACTTAGAAATCGCCAGCTCATATACAGTGCATAAAATATATTTATATATATACCCTTATACACCATTTTAATAAAAAATATCACAAAATTCTTCTAAGTCCCTCGGGAAGAGTGAAAGACGCGCACGTTCATTTTCAGAGCTCCTAGACCTTCCTATAAGAAGTTAGCCAAAAAGTAGCTTGGAAAAACGCTTAGGTTAAGTTTCAGAGTTGCTTCTAATGTACCAAAGCTGGACTTAGACATAATTTCACTCTCACAACATTATGGCTGGTTGGAGACAGTCCGAACCACAAGTACCGGGTCCATGGTTCTGGGCGTATACTGGGGGGATGGGGACGACTCCCATTAACCCCTGACTATACCGGGGATACGCTTATCACAATGCCTTTCTGGTCTGTGCTGAAGCAGGGCATTCTGGCAGCCAAGTGGCTTGACCTTTATTAGTGAGCCTGGTTACCCCCTCTCGGAACCACAGACTTAGAAATCGCCAGCTCATATACAGTGCATAAAATATATTTATATATATACCCTTATACACCATTTTAATAAAAAATATCACGAAATTCTTCTACGTCCCTCGGGAAGAGTGAAAGACGCGCACGTTCATTTTCAGAGCTCCTAGACCTTCCTATAAGAAGTTAGCCAAAAAGTAGCTTCGAAAAACGCTTAGGTTAAGTTTCAGAGTTGCTTCTAATGTACCAAAGCTGGACTTAGACATAATTTCACTCTCACAACATTATGGCTGGTTGGAGACAGTCCGAACCACAAGTACCGGGTCCATGGTTCTGGGCGTATACTGGGGGGACGGGGATGACTCCCATTAACCCCTGACTATACCGGGGATACGCTTATCACAATGCCTTTCTGGTCTGTGCTGAAGCAGAGCATTCTGGCAGCCAAGTGGCTTGACCTTTATTAGTGAGCCTGGTTACCCCCTCTCGGAACCACAGATTTAGAAATCGCCAGCTCAAATACAGTGCATAAAATATATTTATATATATACCCTTATACACCATTTTAATAAAAAATATCACAAAATTCTTCTAAGTCCCATGGGAAGAGGGAAAGACGCGCACGTTCATTTTCAGAGCTCCTAGACCTTCCTATAAGAAGTTAGCCAAAAAGTAGCTTCGAAAAACGCTTAGGTTAAGTTTCAGAGTTGCTTCTAATGTACCAAAGCTGGACTTAGACATAATTTCACTCTCACAACATTATGGCTGGTTGGAGACAGTCCGAACCACAAGTACCGGGTCCATGGTTCTGGGCGTATACTGGGGGGACGGGGACGACTCCCATTAACCCCTGACTATACCGGGGATACGCTTATCACAATGCCTTTCTGGTCTGTGCTGAAGCAGGGCATTCTGGCAGCCAAGTGGCTTGACCTTAATTAGTGAGCCTGGTTACCCCCTCTCGGAACCACAGACTTAGAAATCGCCAGCTCATATACAGTGCATAAAATATATTTATATATATACCCTTATACACCATTTTAATAAAAAATATCACAAAATTCTTCTAAGTCCCTCGGGAAGAGTGAAAGACGCGCACGTTCATTTTCAGAGCTCCTAGACCTTCCCATAAGAAGTTAGCCAAAAAGTAGATTCGAAAAACGCTTAGGTGAAGTTTCAGAGTTGCTTCTAATGTACCAAAGCTGGACTTAGACATAATTTCACTCTCACAACATTATGGCTGGTTGGAGACAGTCCGAACCACAAGTACCGGGTCCATGGTTCTGGGCGTATACTGGGGGGACGGGGACGACTCCCATTAACCCCTGACTATACCGGGGATACGCTTATCACAATGCCTTTCTGGTCTGTGCTGAAGCAGGGCATTCTGGCAGCCAAGTGGCTTGACCTTTATTAGTGAGCCTGGTTACCCCCTCTCGGAACAACAGACTTAGAAATCGCCAGCTCATATACAGTGCATAAAATATATTTAGATATATACCCTTATACACCATTTTAATAAAAAATATCACAAAATTCTTCTACAGTAAGTCCCTCGGGAAGAGTGAATGACGCGCACGTTCATTTTCAGAGCTCCTAGACCTTCCTATAAGAAGTTAGCCAAAAAGTAGCTTCGAAAAACGCTTAGGTTAAGTTTCAGAGTTGCTTCTAATGTACCGAAGCTGGACTTAGACATAATGTCACTCTCACAACATTATGGCTGGTTGGAGACAGTCCGAACCACAAGTACCGGGTCCATGGTTCTGGGCGTATACTGGGGGGACGGGGGGGACTCCCATTAACCCCTGACTATACCGGGGATACGCTTATCACAATGCCTTTCTGGTCTGTGCTGAAGCAGGGCATTCTGGCAGCCAAGTGGCTTGACCTTTATTAGTGAGCCTGGTTACCCCCTCTCGGAACAACAGACTTAGAAATCGCCAGCTCATATACAGTGTATAAAATATATTTATATATATACCCTTATACACCATTTTAATAAAAAATATCACAAAATTCTTCTAAGTCCCTCGGGAAGAGTGAAAGACGCGCACGTTCATTTTCAGAGCTCCTAGACCTTCCTATAAGAAGTTAGCCAAAAAGTAGCTTCGAAAAACGCTTAGGTTAAGTTTCAGAGTTGCTTCTAATGTACCGAAGCTGGACTTAGACATAATTTCACTCTCACAACATTATGGCTGGTTGGAGACAGTCCGAACCACAAGTACCGGGTCCATGGTTCTGGGCGTATACTGGGGGGACGGGGGGGACTCCCATTAACCCCTGACTATACCGGGGATACGCTTATCACAATGCCTTTCTGGTCTGTGCTGAAGCAGGGCATTCTGGCAGCCAAGTGGCTTGACCTTAATTAGTGAGCCTGGTTACCCCCTCTCGGAACCACAGACTTAGAAATCGCCAGCTCATATACAGTGCATAAAATATATTTATATATATACCCTTATACACCATTTTAATAAAAAATATCACAAAATTCTTCTAAGTCCCTCGGGAAGAGTGAAAGACGCGCACGTTCATTTTCAGAGCTCCTAGACCTTCCCATAAGAAGTTAGCCAAAAAGTAGCTTCGAAAAACGCTTAGGTGAAGTTTCAGAGTTGCTTCTAATGTACCAAAGCTGGACTTAGACATAATTTCACTCTCACAACATTATGGCTGGTTGGAGACAGTCCGAACCACAAGTACCGGGTCCATGGTTCTGGGCGTATACTGGGGGGACGGGGACGACTCCCATTAACCCCTGACTATACCGGGGATACGCTTATCACAATGCCTTTCTGGTCTGTGCTGAAGCAGGGCATTCTGGCAGCCAAGTGGCTTGACCTTTATTAGTGAGCCTGGTTACCCCCTCTCGGAACAACAGACTTAGAAATCGCCAGCTCATATACAGTGCATAAAATATATTTATATATATACCCTTATACACAATTTAATAAAAAATATCACAAAATTCTTCTACAGTAAGTCCCTCGGGAAGAGTGAATGACGCGCACGTTCATTTTCAGAGCTCCTAGACCTTCCTATAAGAAGTTAGCCAAAAAGTAGCTTCGAAAAACGCTTAGGTTAAGTTTCAGAGTTGCTTCTAATGTACCGAAGCTGGACTTAGACATAATTTCACTCTCACAACATTATGGCTGGTTGGAGACAGTCCGAACCACAAGTACCGGGTCCATGGTTCTGGGCGTATACTGGGGGGACGGGGGGGACTCCCATTAACCCCTGACTATACCGGGGATACGCTTATCACAATGCCTTTCTGGTCTGTGCTGAAGCAGGGCATTCTGGCAGCCAAGTGGCTTGACCTTAATTAGTGAGCCTGGTTACCCCCTCTCGGAACCACAGACTTAGAAATCGCCAGCTCATATACAGTGCATAAAATATATTTATATATATACCCTTATACACCATTTTAATAAAAAATATCACAAAATTCTTCTAAGTCCCTCGGGAAGAGTGAAAGACGCGCACGTTCATTTTCAGAGCTCCTAGACCTTCCCATAAGAAGTTAGCCAAAAAGTAGCTTCGAAAAACGCTTAGGTGAAATTTCAGAGTTGCTTCTAATGTACCAAAGCTGGACTTAGACATAATTTCACTCTCACAACATTATGGCTGGTTGGAGACAGTCCGAACCACAAGTACCGGGTCCATGGTTCTGGGCGTATACTGGGGGGCCGGGGACGACTCCCATTAACCCCTGACTATACCGGGGATACGCTTATCACAATGCCTTTCTGGTCTGTGCTGAAGCAGGGCATTCTGGCAGCCAAGTGGCTTGACCTTAATTAGTGAGCCTGGTTACCCCCTCTCGGAACCACAGACTTAGAAATCGCCAGCTCATATACAGTGCATAAAATATATTTATATATATACCCTTATACACCATTTTAATAAAAAATATCACAAAATTCTTCTAAGTCCCTCGGGAAGAGTGAAAGACGCGCACGTTCATTTTCAAAGCTCCTAGACCTTCCTATAAGAAGTTAGCCAAAAAGTAGCTTCGAAAAACGCTTAGGTTAAGTTTCAGAGTTGCTTCTAATGTACCGAAGCTGGACTTAGACATAATTTCACTCTCACAACATTATGGCTGGTTGGAGACAGTCCGAACCACAAGTACCGGGTCCATGGTTCTGGGCGTATACTGGGGGGACGGGGGGGACTCCCATTAACCCCTGACTATACCGGGGATACGCTTATCACAATGCCTTTCTGGTCTGTGCTGAAGCAGGGCATTCTGGCAGCCAAGTGGCTTGACCTTAATTAGTGAGCCTGGTTACCCCCTCTCGGAACCACAGACTTAGAAATCGCCAGCTCATATACAGTGCATAAAATATATTTATATATATACCCTTATACACCATTTTAATAAAAAATATCACAAAATTCTTCTAAGTCCCTCGGGAAGAGTGAAAGACGCGCACGTTCATTTTCAGAGCTCCTAGACCTTCCCATAAGAAGTTAGCCAAAAAGTAGCTTCGAAAGACGCTTAGGTGAAGTTTCAGAGTTGCTTCTAATGTACCAAAGCTGGACTTAGACATAATTTCACTCTCACAACATTATGGCTGGTTGGAGACAGTCCGAACCACAAGTACCGGGTCCATGGTTCTGGGCGTATACTGGGGGGACGGGGGGGACTCCCATTAACCCCTGACTATACCGGGGATACGCTTATCACAATGCCTTTCTGGTCTGTGCTGAAGCAGGGCATTCTGGCAGCCAAGTGGCTTGACCTTAATTAGTGAGCCTGGTTACCCCCTCTCGGAACCACAGACTTAGAAATCGCCAGCTCATATACAGTGCATAAAATATATTTATATACTGTATATACCCTTATACACCATTTTAATAAAAAATATCACAAAATTCTTCTAAGTCCCTCGGGAAGAGTGAAAGACGCGCACGTTCATTTTCAGAGCTCCTAGACCTTCCTATAAGAAGTTAGCCAAAAAGTAGCTTCGAAAAACGCTTAGGTTAAGTTTCAGAGTTGCTTCTAATGTACCGAAGCTGGACTTAGACATAATTTCACTCTCACAACATTATGGCTGGTTGGAGACAGTCCGAACCACAAGTACCGGGTCCATGGTTCTGGGCGTATACTGGGGGGACGGGGGGGACTCCCATTAACCCCTGACTATACCGGGGATACGCTTATCACAATGCCTTTCTGGTCTGTGCTGAAGCAGGGCATTCTGGCAGCCAAGTGGCTTGACCTTAATTAGTGAGCCTGGTTACCCCCTCTCGGAACCACAGACTTAGAAATCGCCAGCTCATATACAGTGCATAAAATATATTTATATATATACCCTTATACACCATTTTAATAAAAAATATCACAAAATTCTTCTAAGTCCCTCGGGAAGAGTGAAAGACGCGCACGTTCATTTTCAGAGCTCCTAGACCTTCCCATAAGAAGTTAGCCAAAAAGTAGCTTCGAAAAACGCTTAGGTGAAGTTTCAGAGTTGCTTCTAATGTACCAAAGCTGGACTTAGACATAATTTCACTCTCACAACATTATGGCTGGTTGGAGACAGTCCGAACCACAAGTACCGGGTCCATGGTTCTGGGCGTATACTGGGGGGACGGGGACGACTCCCATTAACCCCTGACTATACCGGGGATACGCTTATCACAATGCCTTTCTGGTCTGTGCTGAAGCAGGGCATTCTGGCAGCCAAGTGGCTTGACCTTTATTAGTGAGCCTGGTTACCCCCTCTCGGAACAACAGACTTAGAAATCGCCAGCTCATATACAGTGCATAAAATATATTTAGATATATACCCTTATACACAATTTAATAAAAAATATCACAAAATTCTTCTACAGTAAGTCCCTCGGGAAGAGTGAATGACGCGCACGTTCATTTTCAGAGCTCCTAGACCTTCCTATAAGAAGTTAGCCAAAAAGTAGCTTCGAAAAACGCTTAGGTTAAGTTTCAGAGTTGCTTCTAATGTACCGAAGCTGGACTTAGACATAATGTCACTCTCACAACATTATGGCTGGTTGGAGACAGTCCGAACCACAAGTACCGGGTCCATGGTTCTGGGCGTATACTGGGGGGACGGGGGGGACTCCCATTAACCCCTGACTATACCGGGGATACGCTTATCACAATGCCTTTCTGGTCTGTGCTGAAGCAGGGCATTCTGGCAGCCAAGTGGCTTGACCTTTATTAGTGAGCCTGGTTACCCCCTCTCGGAACAACAGACTTAGAAATCGCCAGCTCATATACAGTGCATAAAATATATTTATATATATACCCTTATACACCATTTTAATAAAAAATATCACAAAATTCTTCTAAGTCCCTCGGGAAGAGTGAAAGACGCGCACGTTCATTTTCAGAGCTCCTAGACCTTCCTATAAGAAGTTAGCCAAAAAGTAGCTTCGAAAAACGCTTAGGTTAAGTTTCAGAGTTGCTTCTAATGTACCGAAGCTGGACTTAGACATAATTTCACTCTCACAACATTATGGCTGGTTGGAGACAGTCCGAACCACAAGTACCGGGTCCATGGTTCTGGGCGTATACTGGGGGGACGGAGGGGACTCCCATTAACCCCTGACTATACCGGGGATACGCTTATCACAATGCCTTTCTGGTCTGTGCTGAAGCAGGGCATTCTGGCAGCCAAGTGGCTTGACCTCAATTAGTGAGCCTGGTTACCCCCTCTCGGAACCACAGACTTAGAAATCGCCAGCTCATATACAGTGCATAAAATATATTTATATATATACCCTTATACACCATTTTAATAAAAAATATCACAAAATTCTTCTAAGTCCCTCGGGAAGAGTGAAAGACGCGCACGTTCATTTTCAGAGCTCCTAGACCTTCCTATAAGAAGTTAGCCAAAAAGTAGCTTCGAAAAACGCTTAGGTTAAGTTTCAGAGTTGCTTCTAATGTACCGAAGCTGGACTTAGACATAATTTCATTCTCACAACATTATGGCTGGTTGGAGACAGTCCGAACCACAAGTACCGGGTCCATGGTTCTGGGCGTATACTGGGGGGACGGGGGGGACTCCCATTAACCCCTGACTATACCGGGGATACGCTTATCACAATGCCTTTCTGGTCTGTGCTGAAGCAGGGCATTCTGGCAGCCAAGTGGCTTGACCTTAATTAGTGAGCCTGGTTACCCCCTCTCGGAACCACAGACTTAGAAATCGCCAGCTCATATACAGTGCATAAAATATATTTATATATATACCCTTATACACCATTTTAATAAAAAATATCACAAAATTCTTCTACTGTAAGTCCCTCGGGAAGAGTGAAAGACGCGCACGTTCATTTTCAGAGCTCCTAGATCTTCCCATAAGAAGTTAGCCAAAAAGTAGCTTCGAAAAACGCTTAGGTGAAGTTTCAGAGTTGCTTCTAATGTACCGAAGCTGGACTTAGACATAATTTCACTCTCACAACATTATGGCTGGTTGGAGACAGTCCGAACCACAAGTACCGGGTCCATGGTTCTGGGCGTATACTGGGGGGACGGGGGGGACTCCCATTAACCCCTGACTATACCGGGGATACGCTTATCACAATGCCTTTCTGGTCTGTGCTGAAGCAGGGCATTCTGGCAGCCAAGTGGCTTGACCTTAATTAGTGAGCCTGGTTACCCCCTCTCGGAACCACAGACTTAGAAATCGCCAGCTCATATACAGTGCATAAAATATATTTATATATATACCCTTATACACCATTTTAATAAAAAATATCACAAAATTCTTCTAAGTCCCTCGGGAAGAGTGAAAGACGCGCACGTTCATTTTCAGAGCTCCTAGACCTTCCCATAAGAAGTTAGCCAAAAAGTAGCTTCGAAAAACGCTTAGGTGAAGTTTCAGAGTTGCTTCTAATGTACCAAAGCTGGACTTAGACATAATTTCACTCTCACAACATTATGGCTGGTTGGAGACAGTCCGAACCACAAGTACCGGGTCCATGGTTCTGGGCGTATACTGGGGGGACGGGGGGGACTCCCATTAACCCCTGACTATACCGGGGATACGCTTATCACAATGCCTTTCTGGTCTGTGCTGAAGCAGGGCATTCTGGCAGCCAAGTGGCTTGACCTTAATTAGTGAGCCTGGTTACCCCCTCTCGGAACCACAGACTTAGAAATCGCCAGCTCATATACAGTGCATAAAATATATTTATATACTGTATATACCCTTATACACCATTTTAATAAAAAATATCACAAAATTCTTCTAAGTCCCTCGGGAAGAGTGAAAGACGCGCACGTTCATTTTCAGAGCTCCTAGACCTTCCTATAAGAAGTTAGCCAAAAAGTAGCTTCGAAAAACGCTTAGGTTAAGTTTCAGAGTTGCTTCTAATGTACCGAAGCTGGACTTAGACATAATTTCACTCTCACAACATTATGGCTGGTTGGAGACAGTCCGAACCACAAGTACCGGGTCCATGGTTCTGGGCGTATACTGGGGGGACGGGGGGGACTCCCATTAACCCCTGACTATACCGGGGATACGCTTATCACAATGCCTTTCTGGTCTGTGCTGAAGCAGGGCATTCTGGCAGCCAAGTGGCTTGACCTTAATTAGTGAGCCTGGTTACCCCCTCTCGGAACCACAGACTTAGAAATCGCCAGCTCATATACAGTGCATAAAATATATTTATATATATACCCTTATACACCATTTTAATAAAAAATATCACAAAATTCTTCTAAGTCCCTCGGGAAGAGTGAAAGACGCGCACGTTCATTTTCAGAGCTCCTAGACCTTCCCATAAGAAGTTAGCCAAAAAGTAGCTTCGAAAAACGCTTAGGTGAAGTTTCAGAGTTGCTTCTAATGTACCAAAGCTGGACTTAGACATAATTTCACTCTCACAACATTATGGCTGGTTGGAGACAGTCCGAACCACAAGTACCGGGTCCATGGTTCTGGGCGTATACTGGGGGGACGGGGACGACTCCCATTAACCCCTGACTATACCGGGGATACGCTTATCACAATGCCTTTCTGGTCTGTGCTGAAGCAGGGCATTCTGGCAGCCAAGTGGCTTGACCTTTATTAGTGAGCCTGGTTACCCCCTCTCGGAACAACAGACTTAGAAATCGCCAGCTCATATACAGTGCATAAAATATATTTAGATATATACCCTTATACACAATTTAATAAAAAATATCACAAAATTCTTCTACAGTAAGTCCCTCGGGAAGAGTGAATGACGCGCACGTTCATTTTCAGAGCTCCTAGACCTTCCTATAAGAAGTTAGCCAAAAAGTAGCTTCGAAAAACGCTTAGGTTAAGTTTCAGAGTTGCTTCTAATGTACCGAAGCTGGACTTAGACATAATGTCACTCTCACAACATTATGGCTGGTTGGAGACAGTCCGAACCACAAGTACCGGGTCCATGGTTCTGGGCGTATACTGGGGGGACGGGGGGGACTCCCATTAACCCCTGACTATACCGGGGATACGCTTATCACAATGCCTTTCTGGTCTGTGCTGAAGCAGGGCATTCTGGCAGCCAAGTGGCTTGACCTTTATTAGTGAGCCTGGTTACCCCCTCTCGGAACAACAGACTTAGAAATCGCCAGCTCATATACAGTGCATAAAATATATTTATATATATACCCTTATACACCATTTTAATAAAAAATATCACAAAATTCTTCTAAGTCCCTCGGGAAGAGTGAAAGACGCGCACGTTCATTTTCAGAGCTCCTAGACCTTCCTATAAGAAGTTAGCCAAAAAGTAGCTTCGAAAAACGCTTAGGTTAAGTTTCAGAGTTGCTTCTAATGTACCGAAGCTGGACTTAGACATAATTTCACTCTCACAACATTATGGCTGGTTGGAGACAGTCCGAACCACAAGTACCGGGTCCATGGTTCTGGGCGTATACTGGGGGGACGGAGGGGACTCCCATTAACCCCTGACTATACCGGGGATACGCTTATCACAATGCCTTTCTGGTCTGTGCTGAAGCAGGGCATTCTGGCAGCCAAGTGGCTTGACCTCAATTAGTGAGCCTGGTTACCCCCTCTCGGAACCACAGACTTAGAAATCGCCAGCTCATATACAGTGCATAAAATATATTTATATATATACCCTTATACACCATTTTAATAAAAAATATCACAAAATTCTTCTAAGTCCCTCGGGAAGAGTGAAAGACGCGCACGTTCATTTTCAGAGCTCCTAGACCTTCCTATAAGAAGTTAGCCAAAAAGTAGCTTCGAAAAACGCTTAGGTTAAGTTTCAGAGTTGCTTCTAATGTACCGAAGCTGGACTTAGACATAATTTCATTCTCACAACATTATGGCTGGTTGGAGACAGTCCGAACCACAAGTACCGGGTCCATGGTTCTGGGCGTATACTGGGGGGACGGGGGGGACTCCCATTAACCCCTGACTATACCGGGGATACGCTTATCACAATGCCTTTCTGGTCTGTGCTGAAGCAGGGCATTCTGGCAGCCAAGTGGCTTGACCTTAATTAGTGAGCCTGGTTACCCCCTCTCGGAACCACAGACTTAGAAATCGCCAGCTCATATACAGTGCATAAAATATATTTATATATATACCCTTATACACCATTTTAATAAAAAATATCACAAAATTCTTCTACTGTAAGTCCCTCGGGAAGAGTGAAAGACGCGCACGTTCATTTTCAGAGCTCCTAGACCTTCCCATAAGAAGTTAGCCAAAAAGTAGCTTCGAAAAACGCTTAGGTGAAGTTTCAGAGTTGCTTCTAATGTACCGAAGCTGGACTTAGACATAATTTCACTCTCACAACATTATGGCTGGTTGGAGACAGTCCGAACCACAAGTACCGGGTCCATGGTTCTGGGCGTATACTGGGGGGACGGGGGGGACTCCCATTAACCCCTGACTATACCGGGGATACGCTTATCACAATGCCTTTCTGGTCTGTGCTGAAGCAGGGCATTCTGGCAGCCAAGTGGCTTGACCTTAATTAGTGAGCCTGGTTACCCCCTCTCGGAACCACAGACTTAGAAATCGCCAGCTCATATACAGTGCATAAAATATATTTATATATATACCCTTATACACCATTTTAATAAAAAATATCACAAAATTCTTCTAAGTCCCTCGGGAAGAGTGAAAGACGCGCACGTTCATTTTCAGAGCTCCTAGACCTTCCCATAAGAAGTTAGCCAAAAAGTAGCTTCGAAAAACGCTTAGGTGAAGTTTCAGAGTTGCTTCTAATGTACCAAAGCTGGACTTAGACATAATTTCACTCTCACAACATTATGGCTGGTTGGAGACAGTCCGAACCACAAGTACCGGGTCCATGGTTCTGGGCGTATACTGGGGGGACGGGGGGGACTCCCATTAACCCCTGACTATACCGGGGATACGCTTATCACAATGCCTTTCTGGTCTGTGCTGAAGCAGGGCATTCTGGCAGCCAAGTGGCTTGACCTTAATTAGTGAGCCTGGTTACCCCCTCTCGGAACCACAGACTTAGAAATCGCCAGCTCATATACAGTGCATAAAATATATTTATATACTGTATATACCCTTATACACCATTTTAATAAAAAATATCACAAAATTCTTCTAAGTCCCTCGGGAAGAGTGAAAGACGCGCACGTTCATTTTCAGAGCTCCTAGACCTTCCTATAAGAAGTTAGCCAAAAAGTAGCTTCGAAAAACGCTTAGGTTAAGTTTCAGAGTTGCTTCTAATGTACCGAAGCTGGACTTAGACATAATTTCACTCTCACAACATTATGGCTGGTTGGAGACAGTCCGAACCACAAGTACCGGGTCCATGGTTCTGGGCGTATACTGGGGGGACGGGGGGGACTCCCATTAACCCCTGACTATACCGGGGATACGCTTATCACAATGCCTTTCTGGTCTGTGCTGAAGCAGGGCATTCTGGCAGCCAAGTGGCTTGACCTTAATTAGTGAGCCTGGTTACCCCCTCTCGGAACCACAGACTTAGAAATCGCCAGCTCATATACAGTGCATAAAATATATTTATATATATACCCTTATACACCATTTTAATAAAAAATATCACAAAATTCTTCTAAGTCCCTCGGGAAGAGTGAAAGACGCGCACGTTCATTTTCAGAGCTCCTAGACCTTCCCATAAGAAGTTAGCCAAAAAGTAGCTTCGAAAAACGCTTAGGTGAAGTTTCAGAGTTGCTTCTAATGTACCAAAGCTGGACTTAGACATAATTTCACTCTCACAACATTATGGCTGGTTGGAGACAGTCCGAACCACAAGTACCGGGTCCATGGTTCTGGGCGTATACTGGGGGGACGGGGACGACTCCCATTAACCCCTGACTATACCGGGGATACGCTTATCACAATGCCTTTCTGGTCTGTGCTGAAGCAGGGCATTCTGGCAGCCAAGTGGCTTGACCTTTATTAGTGAGCCTGGTTACCCCCTCTCGGAACAACAGACTTAGAAATCGCCAGCTCATATACAGTGCATAAAATATATTTAGATATATACCCTTATACACAATTTAATAAAAAATATCACAAAATTCTTCTACAGTAAGTCCCTCGGGAAGAGTGAATGACGCGCACGTTCATTTTCAGAGCTCCTAGACCTTCCTATAAGAAGTTAGCCAAAAAGTAGCTTCGAAAAACGCTTAGGTTAAGTTTCAGAGTTGCTTCTAATGTACCGAAGCTGGACTTAGACATAATGTCACTCTCACAACATTATGGCTGGTTGGAGACAGTCCGAACCACAAGTACCGGGTCCATGGTTCTGGGCGTATACTGGGGGGACGGGGGGGACTCCCATTAACCCCTGACTATACCGGGGATACGCTTATCACAATGCCTTTCTGGTCTGTGCTGAAGCAGGGCATTCTGGCAGCCAAGTGGCTTGACCTTTATTAGTGAGCCTGGTTACCCCCTCTCGGAACAACAGACTTAGAAATCGCCAGCTCATATACAGTGCATAAAATATATTTATATATATACCCTTATACACCATTTTAATAAAAAATATCACAAAATTCTTCTAAGTCCCTCGGGAAGAGTGAAAGACGCGCACGTTCATTTTCAGAGCTCCTAGACCTTCCTATAAGAAGTTAGCCAAAAAGTAGCTTCGAAAAACGCTTAGGTTAAGTTTCAGAGTTGCTTCTAATGTACCGAAGCTGGACTTAGACATAATTTCACTCTCACAACATTATGGCTGGTTGGAGACAGTCCGAACCACAAGTACCGGGTCCATGGTTCTGGGCGTATACTGGGGGGACGGAGGGGACTCCCATTAACCCCTGACTATACCGGGGATACGCTTATCACAATGCCTTTCTGGTCTGTGCTGAAGCAGGGCATTCTGGCAGCCAAGTGGCTTGACCTTAATTAGTGAGCCTGGTTACCCCCTCTCGGAACCACAGACTTAGAAATCGCCAGCTCATATACAGTGCATAAAATATATTTATATATATACCCTTATACACCATTTTAATAAAAAATATCACAAAATTCTTCTAAGTCCCTCGGGAAGAGTGAAAGACGCGCACGTTCATTTTCAGAGCTCCTAGACCTTCCTATAAGAAGTTAGCCAAAAAGTAGCTTCGAAAAACGCTTAGGTTAAGTTTCAGAGTTGCTTCTAATGTACCGAAGCTGGACTTAGACATAATTTCATTCTCACAACATTATGGCTGGTTGGAGACAGTCCGAACCACAAGTACCGGGTCCATGGTTCTGGGCGTATACTGGGGGGACGGGGGGGACTCCCATTAACCCCTGACTATACCGGGGATACGCTTATCACAATGCCTTTCTGGTCTGTGCTGAAGCAGGGCATTCTGGCAGCCAAGTGGCTTGACCTTAATTAGTGAGCCTGGTTACCCCCTCTCGGAACCACAGACTTAGAAATCGCCAGCTCATATACAGTGCATAAAATATATTTATATATATACCCTTATACACCATTTTAATAAAAAATATCACAAAATTCTTCTACTGTAAGTCCCTCGGGAAGAGTGAAAGACGCGCACGTTCATTTTCAGAGCTCCTAGACCTTCCCATAAGAAGTTAGCCAAAAAGTAGCTTCGAAAAACGCTTAGGTGAAGTTTCAGAGTTGCTTCTAATGTACCAAAGCTGGACTTAGACATAATTTCACTCTCACAACATTATGACTGGTTGGAGACAGTCCGAACCACAAGTACCGGGTCCATGGTTCTGGGCGTATACTGGGGGGCCGGGGACGACTCCCATTAACCCCTGACTATACCGGGGATACGCTTATCACAATGCCTTTCTGGTCTGTGCTGAAGCAGGGCATTCTGGCAGCCAAGTGGCTTGACCTTAATTAGTGAGCCTGGTTACCCCCTCTCGGAACCACAGACTTAGAAATCGCCAGCTCATATACAGTGCATAAAATATATTTATATATATACCCTTATACACCATTTTAATAAAAAATATCACAAAATTCTTCTAAGTCCCTCGGGAAGAGTGAAAGACGCGCACGTTCATTTTCAGAGCTCCTAGACCTTCCTATAAGAAGTTAGCCAAAAAGTAGCTTCGAAAAACGCTTAGGTTAAGTTTCAGAGTTGCTTCTAATGTACCGAAGCTGGACTTAGACATAATTTCACTCTCACAACATTATGGCTGGTTGGAGACAGTCCGAACCACAAGTACCGGGTCCATGGTTCTGGGCGTATACTGGGGGGACGGGGGGGACTCCCATTAACCCCTGACTATACCGGGGATACGCTTATCACAATGCCTTTCTGGTCTGTGCTGAAGCAGGGCATTCTGGCAGCCAAGTGGCTTGACCTTAATTAGTGAGCCTGGTTACCCCCTCTCGGAACCACAGACTTAGAAATCGCCAGCTCATATACAGTGCATAAAATATATTTATATATATACCCTTATACACCATTTTAATAAAAAATATCACAAAATTCTTCTAAGTCCCTCGGGAAGAGTGAAAGACGCGCACGTTCATTTTCAGAGCTCCTAGACCTTCCCATAAGAAGTTAGCCAAAAAGTAGCTTCGAAAAACGCTTAGGTGAAGTTTCAGAGTTGCTTCTAATGTACCAAAGCTGGACTTAGACATAATTTCACTCTCACAACATTATGGCTGGTTGGAGACAGTCCGAACCACAAGTACCGGGTCCATGGTTCTGGGCGTATACTGGGGGGACGGGGACGACTCCCATTAACCCCTGACTATACCGGGGATACGCTTATCACAATGCCTTTCTGGTCTGTGCTGAAGCAGGGCATTCTGGCAGCCAAGTGGCTTGACCTTAATTAGTGAGCCTGGTTACCCCCTCTCGGAACCACAGACTTAGAAATCGCCAGCTCATATACAGTGCATAAAATATATTTATATATATATACCCTTATACACCATTTTAATAAAAAATATCACAAAATTCTTCTAAGTCCCTCGGGAAGAGTGAAAGACGCGCACGTTCATTTTCAAAGCTCCTAGACCTTCCTATAAGAAGTTAGCCAAAAAGTAGCTTCGAAAAACGCTTAGGTTAAGTTTCAGAGTTGCTTCTAATGTACCGAAGCTGGACTTAGACATAATTTCACTCTCACAACATTATGGCTGGTTGGAGACAGTCCGAACCACAAGTACCGGGTCCATGGTTCTGGGCGTATACTGGGGGGACGGGGGGGACTCCCATTAACCCCTGACTATACCGGGGATACGCTTATCACAATGCCTTTCTGGTCTGTGCTGAAGCAGGGCATTCTGGCAGCCAAGTGGCTTGACCTTAATTAGTGAGCCTGGTTACCCCCTCTCGGAACCACAGACTTAGAAATCGCCAGCTCATATACAGTGCATAAAATATATTTATATATATACCCTTATACACCATTTTAATAAAAAATATCACAAAATTCTTCTAAGTCCCTCGGGAAGAGTGAAAGACGCGCACGTTCATTTTCAGAGCTCCTAGACCTTCCTATAAGAAGTTAGCCAAAAAGTAGCTTCGAAAAACGCTTAGGTTAAGTTTCAGAGTTGCTTCTAATGTACCGAAGCTGGACTTAGACATAATTTCACTCTCACAACATTATGGCTGGTTGGAGACAGTCCGAACCACAAGTACCGGGTCCATGGTTCTGGGCGTATACTGGGGGGACGGGGGGGACTCCCATTAACCCCTGACTATACCGGGGATACGCTTATCACAATGCCTTTCTGGTCTGTGCTGAAGCAGGGCATTCTGGCAGCCAAGTGGCTTGACCTTAATTAGTGAGCCTGGTTACCCCCTCTCGGAACCACAGACTTAGAAATCGCCAGCTCATATACAGTGCATAAAATATATTTATATATATACCCTTATACACCATTTTAATAAAAAATATCACAAAATTCTTCTAAGTCCCTCGGGAAGAGTGAAAGACGCGCACGTTCATTTTCAGAGCTCCTAGACCTTCCCATAAGAAGTTAGCCAAAAAGTAGCTTCGAAAAACGCTTAGGTGAAGTTTCAGAGTTGCTTCTAATGTACCAAAGCTGGACTTAGACATAATTTCACTCTCACAACATTATGGCTGGTTGGAGACAGTCCGAACCACAAGTACCGGGTCCATGGTTCTGGGCGTATACTGGGGGGACGGGGGGGACTCCCATTAACCCCTGACTATACCGGGGATACGCTTATCACAATGCCTTTCTGGTCTGTGCTGAAGCAGGGCATTCTGGCAGCCAAGTGGCTTGACCTTAATTAGTGAGCCTGGTTACCCCCTCTCGGAACCACAGACTTAGAAATCGCCAGCTCATATACAGTGCATAAAATATATTTATATATATACCCTTATACACCATTTTAATAAAAAATATCACAAAATTCTTCTAAGTCCCTCGGGAAGAGTGAAAGACGCGCACGTTCATTTTCAGAGCTCCTAGACCTTCCCATAAGAAGTTAGCCAAAAAGTAGCTTCGAAAAACGCTTAGGTGAAGTTTCAGAGTTGCTTCTAATGTACCAAAGCTGGACTTAGACATAATTTCACTCTCACAACATTATGGCTGGTTGGAGACAGTCCGAACCACAAGTACCGGGTCCATGGTTCTGGGCGTATACTGGGGGGACGGGGACGACTCCCATTAACCCCTGACTATACCGGGGATACGCTTATCACAATGCCTTTCTGGTCTGTGCTGAAGCAGGGCATTCTGGCAGCCAAGTGGCTTGACCTTAATTAGTGAGCCTGGTTACCCCCTCTCGGAACCACAGACTTAGAAATCGCCAGCTCATATACAGTGCATAAAATATATTTATATATATACCCTTATACACCATTTTAATAAAAAATATCACAAAATTCTTCTAAGTCCCTCGGGAAGAGTGAAAGACGCGCACGTTCATTTTCAAAGCTCCTAGACCTTCCTATAAGAAGTTAGCCAAAAAGTAGCTTCGAAAAACGCTTAGGTTAAGTTTCAGAGTTGCTTCTAATGTACCGAAGCTGGACTTAGACATAATTTCACTCTCACAACATTATGGCTGGTTGGAGACAGTCCGAACCACAAGTACCGGGTCCATGGTTCTGGGCGTATACTGGGGGGACGGGGGGGACTCCCATTAACCCCTGACTATACCGGGGATACGCTTATCACAATGCCTTTCTGGTCTGTGCTGAAGCAGGGCATTCTGGCAGCCAAGTGGCTTGACCTTAATTAGTGAGCCTGGTTACCCCCTCTCGGAACCACAGACTTAGAAATCGCCAGCTCATATACAGTGCATAAAATATATTTATATATATACCCTTATACACCATTTTAATAAAAAATATCACAAAATTCTTCTAAGTCCCTCGGGAAGAGTGAAAGACGCGCACGTTCATTTTCAGAGCTCCTAGACCTTCCCATAAGAAGTTAGCCAAAAAGTAGCTTCGAAAAACGCTTAGGTGAAGTTTCAGAGTTGCTTCTAATGTACCAAAGCTGGACTTAGACATAATTTCACTCTCACAACATTATGGCTGGTTGGAGACAGTCCGAACCACAAGTACCGGGTCCATGGTTCTGGGCGTATGCTGGGGGGACGGGGGGGACTCCCATTAACCCCTGACTATACCGGGGATACGCTTATCACAATGCCTTTCTGGTCTGTGCTGAAGCAGGGCATTCTGGCAGCCAAGTGGCTTGACCTTAATTAGTGAGCCTGGTTACCCCCTCTCGGAACCACAGACTTAGAAATCGCCAGCTCATATACAGTGCATAAAATATATTTATATATATACCCTTATACACCATTTTAATAAAAAATATCACAAAATTCTTCTAAGTCCCTCGGGAAGAGTGAAAGACGCGCACGTTCATTTTCAGAGCTCCTAGACCTTCCCATAAGAAGTTAGCCAAAAAGTAGCTTCGAAAAACGCTTAGGTGAAGTTTCAGAGTTGCTTCTAATGTACCAAAGCTGGACTTAGACATAATTTCACTCTCACAACATTATGGCTGGTTGGAGACAGTCCGAACCACAAGTACCGGGTCCATGGTTCTGGGCGTATACTGGGGGGACGGGGACGACTCCCATTAACCCCTGACTATACCGGGGATACGCTTATCACAATGCCTTTCTGGTCTGTGCTGAAGCAGGGCATTCTGGCAGCCAAGTGGCTTGACCTTTATTAGTGAGCCTGGTTACCCCCTCTCGGAACAACAGACTTAGAAATCGCCAGCTCATATACAGTGCATAAAATATATTTAGATATATACCCTTATACACCATTTTAATAAAAAATATCACAAAATTCTTCTACAGTAAGTCCCTCGGGAAGAGTGAATGACGCGCACGTTCATTTTCAGAGCTCCTAGACCTTCCTATAAGAAGTTAGCCAAAAAGTAGCTTCGAAAAACGCTTAGGTTAAGTTTCAGAGTTGCTTCTAATGTACCGAAGCTGGACTTAGACATAATGTCACTCTCACAACATTATGGCTGGTTGGAGACAGTCCGAACCACAAGTACCGGGTCCATGGTTCTGGGCGTATACTGGGGGGACGGGGGGGACTCCCATTAACCCCTGACTATACCGGGGATACGCTTATCACAATGCCTTTCTGGTCTGTGCTGAAGCAGGGCATTCTGGCAGCCAAGTGGCTTGACCTTTATTAGTGAGCCTGGTTACCCCCTCTCGGAACAACAGACTTAGAAATCGCCAGCTCATATACAGTGTATAAAATATATTTATATATATACCCTTATACACCATTTTAATAAAAAATATCACAAAATTCTTCTAAGTCCCTCGGGAAGAGTGAAAGACGCGCACGTTCATTTTCAGAGCTCCTAGACCTTCCTATAAGAAGTTAGCCAAAAAGTAGCTTCGAAAAACGCTTAGGTTAAGTTTCAGAGTTGCTTCTAATGTACCGAAGCTGGACTTAGACATAATTTCACTCTCACAACATTATGGCTGGTTGGAGACAGTCCGAACCACAAGTACCGGGTCCATGGTTCTGGGCGTATACTGGGGGGACGGGGGGGACTCCCATTAACCCCTGACTATACCGGGGATACGCTTATCACAATGCCTTTCTGGTCTGTGCTGAAGCAGGGCATTCTGGCAGCCAAGTGGCTTGACCTTAATTAGTGAGCCTGGTTACCCCCTCTCGGAACCACAGACTTAGAAATCGCCAGCTCATATACAGTGCATAAAATATATTTATATATATACCCTTATACACCATTTTAATAAAAAATATCACAAAATTCTTCTAAGTCCCTCGGGAAGAGTGAAAGACGCGCACGTTCATTTTCAGAGCTCCTAGACCTTCCTATAAGAAGTTAGCCAAAAAGTAGCTTCGAAAAACGCTTAGGTTAAGTTTCAGAGTTGCTTCTAATGTACCGAAGCTGGACTTAGACATAATTTCACTCTCACAACAGTATGGCTGGTTGGAGACAGTCCGAACCACAAGTACCGGGTCCATGGTTCTGGGCGTATACTGGGGGGACGGGGGGGACTCCCATTAACCCCTGACTATACCGGGGATACGCTTATCACAATGCCTTTCTGGTCTGTGCTGAAGCAGGGCATTCTGGCAGCCAAGTGGCTTGACCTTAATTAGTGAGCCTGGTTACCCCCTCTCGGAACCACAGACTTAGAAATCGCCAGCTCATATACAGTGCATAAAATATATTTATATATATACCCTTATACACCATTTTAATAAAAAATATCACAAAATTCTTCTAAGTCCCTCGGGAAGAGTGAAAGACGCGCACGTTCATTTTCAGAGCTCCTAGACCTTCCCATAAGAAGTTAGCCAAAAAGTAGCTTCGAAAAACGCTTAGGTGAAGTTTCAGAGTTGCTTCTAATGTACCAAAGCTGGACTTAGACATAATTTCACTCTCACAACATTATGGCTGGTTGGAGACAGTCCGAACCACAAGTACCGGGTCCATGGTTCTGGGCGTATACTGGGGGGACGGGGACGACTCCCATTAACCCCTGACTATACCGGGGATACGCTTATCACAATGCCTTTCTGGTCTGTGCTGAAGCAGGGCATTCTGGCAGCCAAGTGGCTTGACCTTTATTAGTGAGCCTGGTTACCCCCTCTCGGAACAACAGACTTAGAAATCGCCAGCTCATATACAGTGCATAAAATATATTTAGATATATACCCTTATACACCATTTTAATAAAAAATATCACAAAATTCTTCTACAGTAAGTCCCTCGGGAAGAGTGAATGACGCGCACGTTCATTTTCAGAGCTCCTAGACCTTCCTATAAGAAGTTAGCCAAAAAGTAGCTTCGAAAAACGCTTAGGTTAAGTTTCAGAGTTGCTTCTAATGTACCGAAGCTGGACTTAGACATAATGTCACTCTCACAACATTATGGCTGGTTGGAGACAGTCCGAACCACAAGTACCGGGTCCATGGTTCTGGGCGTATACTGGGGGGACGGGGGGGACTCCCATTAACCCCTGACTATACCGGGGATACGCTTATCACAATGCCTTTCTGGTCTGTGCTGAAGCAGGGCATTCTGGCAGCCAAGTGGCTTGACCTTTATTAGTGAGCCTGGTTACCCCCTCTCGGAACAACAGACTTAGAAATCGCCAGCTCATATACAGTGTATAAAATATATTTATATATATACCCTTATACACCATTTTAATAAAAAATATCACAAAATTCTTCTAAGTCCCTCGGGAAGAGTGAAAGACGCGCACGTTCATTTTCAGAGCTCCTAGACCTTCCTATAAGAAGTTAGCCAAAAAGTAGCTTCGAAAAACGCTTAGGTTAAGTTTCAGAGTTGCTTCTAATGTACCGAAGCTGGACTTAGACATAATTTCACTCTCACAACATTATGGCTGGTTGGAGACAGTCCGAACCACAAGTACCGGGTCCATGGTTCTGGGCGTATACTGGGGGGACGGGGGGGACTCCCATTAACCCCTGACTATACCGGGGATACGCTTATCACAATGCCTTTCTGGTCTGTGCTGAAGCAGGGCATTCTGGCAGCCAAGTGGCTTGACCTTAATTAGTGAGCCTGGTTACCCCCTCTCGGAACCACAGACTTAGAAATCGCCAGCTCATATACAGTGCATAAAATATATTTATATATATACCCTTATACACCATTTTAATAAAAAATATCACAAAATTCTTCTAAGTCCCTCGGGAAGAGTGAAAGACGCGCACGTTCATTTTCAGAGCTCCTAGACCTTCCTATAAGAAGTTAGCCAAAAAGTAGCTTCGAAAAACGCTTAGGTTAAGTTTCAGAGTTGCTTCTAATGTACCGAAGCTGGACTTAGACATAATTTCACTCTCACAACAGTATGGCTGGTTGGAGACAGTCCGAACCACAAGTACCGGGTCCATGGTTCTGGGCGTATACTGGGGGGACGGGGGGGACTCCCATTAACCCCTGACTATACCGGGGATACGCTTATCACAATGCCTTTCTGGTCTGTGCTGAAGCAGGGCATTCTGGCAGCCAAGTGGCTTGACCTTAATTAGTGAGCCTGGTTACCCCCTCTCGGAACCACAGACTTAGAAATCGCCAGCTCATATACAGTGCATAAAATATATTTATATATATACCCTTATACACCATTTTAATAAAAAATATCACAAAATTCTTCTAAGTCCCTCGGGAAGAGTGAAAGACGCGCACGTTCATTTTCAGAGCTCCTAGACCTTCCCATAAGAAGTTAGCCAAAAAGTAGCTTCGAAAAACGCTTAGGTGAAGTTTCAGAGTTGCTTCTAATGTACCAAAGCTGGACTTAGACATAATTTCACTCTCACAACATTATGGCTGGTTGGAGACAGTCCGAACCACAAGTACCGGGTCCATGGTTCTGGGCGTATACTGGGGGGACGGGGGGGACTCCCATTAACCCCTGACTATACCGGGGATACGCTTATCACAATGCCTTTCTGGTCTGTGCTGAAGCAGGGCATTCTGGCAGCCAAGTGGCTTGACCTTAATTAGTGAGCCTGGTTACCCCCTCTCGGAACCACAGACTTAGAAATCGCCAGCTCATATACAGTGCATAAAATATATTTATATATATACCCTTATACACCATTTTAATAAAAAATATCACAAAATTCTTCTAAGTCCCTCGGGAAGAGTGAAAGACGCGCACGTTCATTTTCAGAGCTCCTAGACCTTCCCATAAGAAGTTAGCCAAAAAGTAGCTTCGAAAAACGCTTAGGTGAAGTTTCAGAGTTGCTTCTAATGTACCAAAGCTGGACTTAGACATAATTTCACTCTCACAACATTATGGCTGGTTGGAGACAGTCCGAACCACAAGTACCGGGTCCATGGTTCTGGGCGTATACTGGGGGGACGGGGGGGACTCCCATTAACCCCTGACTATACCGGGGATACGCTTATCACAATGCCTTTCTGGTCTGTGCTGAAGCAGGGCATTCTGGCAGCCAAGTGGCTTGACCTTAATTAGTGAGCCTGGTTACCCCCTCTCGGAACCACAGACTTAGAAATCGCCAGCTCATATACAGTGCATAAAATATATTTATATATATACCCTTATACACCATTTTAATAAAAAATATCACAAAATTCTTCTAAGTCCCTCGGGAAGAGTGAAAGACGCGCACGTTCATTTTCAGAGCTCCTAGACCTTCCCATAAGAAGTTAGCCAAAAAGTAGCTTCGAAAAACGCTTAGGTGAAGTTTCAGAGTTGCTTCTAATGTACCAAAGCTGGACTTAGACATAATTTCACTCTCACAACATTATGGCTGGTTGGAGACAGTCCGAACCACAAGTACCGGGTCCATGGTTCTGGGCGTATACTGGGGGGACGGGGACGACTCCCATTAACCCCTGACTATACCGGGGATACGCTTATCACAATGCCTTTCTGGTCTGTGCTGAAGCAGGGCATTCTGGCAGCCAAGTGGCTTGACCTTTATTAGTGAGCCTGGTTACCCCCTCTCGGAACAACAGACTTAGAAATCGCCAGCTCATATACAGTGCATAAAATATATTTAGATATATACCCTTATACACCATTTTAATAAAAAATATCACAAAATTCTTCTACAGTAAGTCCCTCGGGAAGAGTGAATGACGCGCACGTTCATTTTCAGAGCTCCTAGACCTTCCTATAAGAAGTTAGCCAAAAAGTAGCTTCGAAAAACGCTTAGGTTAAGTTTCAGAGTTGCTTCTAATGTACCGAAGCTGGACTTAGACATAATGTCACTCTCACAACATTATGGCTGGTTGGAGACAGTCCGAACCACAAGTACCGGGTCCATGGTTCTGGGCGTATACTGGGGGGACGGGGGGGACTCCCATTAACCCCTGACTATACCGGGGATACGCTTATCACAATGCCTTTCTGGTCTGTGCTGAAGCAGGGCATTCTGGCAGCCAAGTGGCTTGACCTTTATTAGTGAGCCTGGTTACCCCCTCTCGGAACAACAGACTTAGAAATCGCCAGCTCATATACAGTGTATAAAATATATTTATATATATACCCTTATACACCATTTTAATAAAAAATATCACAAAATTCTTCTAAGTCCCTCGGGAAGAGTGAAAGACGCGCACGTTCATTTTCAGAGCTCCTAGACCTTCCTATAAGAAGTTAGCCAAAAAGTAGCTTCGAAAAACGCTTAGGTTAAGTTTCAGAGTTGCTTCTAATGTACCGAAGCTGGACTTAGACATAATTTCACTCTCACAACATTATGGCTGGTTGGAGACAGTCCGAACCACAAGTACCGGGTCCATGGTTCTGGGCGTATACTGGGGGGACGGGGGGGACTCCCATTAACCCCTGACTATACCGGGGATACGCTTATCACAATGCCTTTCTGGTCTGTGCTGAAGCAGGGCATTCTGGCAGCCAAGTGGCTTGACCTTAATTAGTGAGCCTGGTTACCCCCTCTCGGAACCACAGACTTAGAAATCGCCAGCTCATATACAGTGCATAAAATATATTTATATATATACCCTTATACACCATTTTAATAAAAAATATCACAAAATTCTTCTAAGTCCCTCGGGAAGAGTGAAAGACGCGCACGTTCATTTTCAGAGCTCCTAGACCTTCCCATAAGAAGTTAGCCAAAAAGTAGCTTCGAAAAACGCTTAGGTGAAGTTTCAGAGTTGCTTCTAATGTACCAAAGCTGGACTTAGACATAATTTCACTCTCACAACATTATGACTGGTTGGAGACAGTCCGAACCACAAGTACCGGGTCCATGGTTCTGGGCGTATACTGGGGGGCCGGGGACGACTCCCATTAACCCCTGACTATACCGGGGATACGCTTATCACAATGCCTTTCTGGTCTGTGCTGAAGCAGGGCATTCTGGCAGCCAAGTGGCTTGACCTTAATTAGTGAGCCTGGTTACCCCCTCTCGGAACCACAGACTTAGAAATCGCCAGCTCATATACAGTGCATAAAATATATTTATATATATACCCTTATACACCATTTTAATAAAAAATATCACAAAATTCTTCTAAGTCCCTCGGGAAGAGTGAAAGACGCGCACGTTCATTTTCAGAGCTCCTAGACCTTCCTATAAGAAGTTAGCCAAAAAGTAGCTTCGAAAAACGCTTAGGTTAAGTTTCAGAGTTGCTTCTAATGTACCAAAGCTGGACTTAGACATAATTTCACTCTCACAACATTATGGCTGGTTGGAGACAGTCCGAACCACAAGTACCGGGTCCATGGTTCTGGGCGTATACTGGGGGGACGGGGGGGACTCCCATTAAACCCTGACTATACCGGGGATACGCTTATCACAATGCCTTTCTGGTCTGTGCTGAAGCAGGGCATTCTGGCAGCCAAGTGGCTTGACCTTAATTAGTGAGCCTGGTTACCCCCTCTCGGAACCACAGACTTAGAAATCGCCAGCTCATATACAGTGCATACAATATATTTATATATATACCCTTATACACCATTTTAATAAAAAATATCACAAAATTCTTCTAAGTCCCTCGGGAAGAGTGAAAGACGCGCACGTTCATTTTCAGAGCTCCTAGACCTTCCCATAAGAAGTTAGCCAAAAAGTAGCTTCGAAAAACGCTTAGGTGAAGTTTCAGAGTTGCTTCTAATGTACCAAAGCTGGACTTAGACATAATTTCACTCTCACAACATTATGGCTGGTTGGAGACAGTCCGAACCACAAGTACCGGGTCCATGGTTCTGGGCGTATACTGGGGGGACGGGGACGACTCCCATTAACCCCTGACTATACCGGGGATACGCTTATCACAATGCCTTTCTGGTCTGTGCTGAAGCAGGGCATTCTGGCAGCCAAGTGGCTTGACCTTAATTAGTGAGCCTGGTTACCCCCTCTCGGAACCACAGACTTAGAAATCGCCAGCTCATATACAGTGCATAAAATATATTTATATATATACCCTTATACACCATTTTAATAAAAAATATCACAAAATTCTTCTAAGTCCCTCGGGAAGAGTGAAAGACGCGCACGTTCATTTTCAAAGCTCCTAGACCTTCCTATAAGAAGTTAGCCAAAAAGTAGCTTCGAAAAACGCTTAGGTTAAGTTTCAGAGTTGCTTCTAATGTACCGAAGCTGGACTTAGACATAATTTCACTCTCACAACATTATGGCTGGTTGGAGACAGTCCGAACCACAAGTACCGGGTCCATGGTTCTGGGCGTATACTGGGGGGACGGGGGGGACTCCCATTAACCCCTGACTATACCGGGGATACGCTTATCACAATGCCTTTCTGGTCTGTGCTGAAGCAGGGCATTCTGGCAGCCAAGTGGCTTGACCTTAATTAGTGAGCCTGGTTACCCCCTCTCGGAACCACAGACTTAGAAATCGCCAGCTCATATACAGTGCATAAAATATATTTATATATATACCCTTATACACCATTTTAATAAAAAATATCACAAAATTCTTCTAAGTCCCTCGGGAAGAGTGAAAGACGCGCACGTTCATTTTCAGAGCTCCTAGACCTTCCCATAAGAAGTTAGCCAAAAAGTAGCTTCGAAAAACGCTTAGGTGAAGTTTCAGAGTTGCTTCTAATGTACCAAAGCTGGACTTAGACATAATTTCACTCTCACAACATTATGACTGGTTGGAGACAGTCCGAACCACAAGTACCGGGTCCATGGTTCTGGGCGTATACTGGGGGGCCGGGGACGACTCCCATTAACCCCTGACTATACCGGGGATACGCTTATCACAATGCCTTTCTGGTCTGTGCTGAAGCAGGGCATTCTGGCAGCCAAGTGGCTTGACCTTAATTTGTGAGCCTGGTTACCCCCTCTCGGAACCACAGACTTAGAAATCGCCAGCTCATATACAGTGCATAAAATATATTTATATATATACCCTTATACACCATTTTAATAAAAAATATCACAAAATTCTTCTAAGTCCCTCGGGAAGAGTGAAAGACGCGCACGTTCATTTTCAGAGCTCCTAGACCTTCCTATAAGAAGTTAGCCAAAAAGTAGCTTCGAAAAACGCTTAGGTTAAGTTTCAGAGTTGCTTCTAATGTACCAAAGCTGGACTTAGACATAATTTCACTCTCACAACATTATGGCTGGTTGGAGACAGTCCGAACCACAAGTACCGGGTCCATGGTTCTGGGCGTATACTGGGGGGACGGGGGGGACTCCCATTAACCCCTGACTATACCGGGGATACGCTTATCACAATGCCTTTCTGGTCTGTGCTGAAGCAGGGCATTCTGGCAGCCAAGTGGCTTGACCTTAATTAGTGAGCCTGGTTACCCCCTCTCGGAACCACAGACTTAGAAATCGCCAGCTCATATACAGTGCATACAATATATTTATATATATACCCTTATACACCATTTTAATAAAAAATATCACAAAATTCTTCTAAGTCCCTCGGGAAGAGTGAAAGACGCGCACGTTCATTTTCAGAGCTCCTAGACCTTCCCATAAGAAGTTAGCCAAAAAGTAGCTTCGAAAAACGCTTAGGTGAAGTTTCAGAGTTGCTTCTAATGTACCAAAGCTGGACTTAGACATAATTTCACTCTCACAACATTATGGCTGGTTGGAGACAGTCCGAACCACAAGTACCGGGTCCATGGTTCTGGGCGTATACTGGGGGGACGGGGACGACTCCCATTAACCCCTGACTATACCGGGGATACGCTTATCACAATGCCTTTCTGGTCTGTGCTGAAGCAGGGCATTCTGGCAGCCAAGTGGCTTGACCTTAATTAGTGAGCCTGGTTACCCCCTCTCGGAACCACAGACTTAGAAATCGCCAGCTCATATACAGTGCATAAAATATATTTATATATATACCCTTATACACCATTTTAATAAAAAATATCACAAAATTCTTCTAAGTCCCTCGGGAAGAGTGAAAGACGCGCACGTTCATTTTCAAAGCTCCTAGACCTTCCTATAAGAAGTTAGCCAAAAAGTAGCTTCGAAAAACGCTTAGGTTAAGTTTCAGAGTTGCTTCTAATGTACCGAAGCTGGACTTAGACATAATTTCACTCTCACAACATTATGGCTGGTTGGAGACAGTCCGAACCACAAGTACCGGGTCCATGGTTCTGGGCGTATACTGGGGGGACGGGGGGGACTCCCATTAACCCCTGACTATACCGGGGATACGCTTATCACAATGCCTTTCTGGTCTGTGCTGAAGCAGGGCATTCTGGCAGCCAAGTGGCTTGACCTTAATTAGTGAGCCTGGTTACCCCCTCTCGGAACCACAGACTTAGAAATCGCCAGCTCATATACAGTGCATAAAATATATTTATATATATACCCTTATACACCATTTTAATAAAAAATATCACAAAATTCTTCTAAGTCCCTCGGGAAGAGTGAAAGACGCGCACGTTCATTTTCAGAGCTCCTAGACCTTCCCATAAGAAGTTAGCCAAAAAGTAGCTTCGAAAAACGCTTAGGTGAAGTTTCAGAGTTGCTTCTAATGTACCAAAGCTGGACTTAGACATAATTTCACTCTCACAACATTATGGCTGGTTGGAGACAGTCCGAACCACAAGTACCGGGTCCATGGTTCTGGGCGTATACTGGGGGGACGGGGGGGACTCCCATTAACCCCTGACTATACCGGGGATACGCTTATCACAATGCCTTTCTGGTCTGTGCTGAAGCAGGGCATTCTGGCAGCCAAGTGGCTTGACCTTAATTAGTGAGCCTGGTTACCCCCTCTCGGAACCACAGACTTAGAAATCGCCAGCTCATATACAGTGCATAAAATATATTTATATATATACCCTTATACACCATTTTAATAAAAAATATCACAAAATTCTTCTAAGTCCCTCGGGAAGAGTGAAAGACGCGCACGTTCATTTTCAGAGCTCCTAGACCTTCCCATAAGAAGTTAGCCAAAAAGTAGCTTCGAAAAACGCCTAGGTGAAGTTTCAGAGTTGCTTCTAATGTACCGAAGCTGGACTTAGACATAATTTCACTCTCACAACATTATGGCTGGTTGGAGACAGTCCGAACCACAAGTACCGGGTCCATGGTTCTGGGCGTATACTGGGGGGACGGGGACGACTCCCATTAACCCCTGACTATACCGGGGATACGCTTATCACAATGCCTTTCTGGTCTGTGCTGAAGCAGGGCATTCTGGCAGCCAAGTGGCTTGACCTTAATTAGTGAGCCTGGTTACCCCCTCTCGGAACCACAGACTTAGAAATCGCCAGCTCATATACAGTGCATAAAATATATTTATATATATACCCTTATACACCATTTTAATAAAAAATATCACAAAATTCTTCTAAGTCCCTCGGGAAGAGTGAAAGACGCGCACGTTCATTTTCAAAGCTCCTAGACCTTCCTATAAGAAGTTAGCCAAAAAGTAGCTTCGAAAAACGCTTAGGTTAAGTTTCAGAGTTGCTTCTAATGTACCGAAGCTGGACTTAGACATAATTTCACTCTCACAACATTATGGCTGGTTGGAGACAGTCCGAACCACAAGTACCGGGTCCATGGTTCTGGGCGTATACTGGGGGGACGGGGGGGACTCCCATTAACCCCTGACTATACCGGGGATACGCTTATCACAATGCCTTTCTGGTCTGTGCTGAAGCAGGGCATTCTGGCAGCCAAGTGGCTTGACCTTAATTAGTGAGCCTGGTTACCCCCTCTCGGAACCACAGACTTAGAAATCGCCAGCTCATATACAGTGCATAAAATATATTTATATATATACCCTTATACACCATTTTAATAAAAAATATCACAAAATTCTTCTAAGTCCCTCGGGAAGAGTGAAAGACGCGCACGTTCATTTTCAGAGCTCCTAGACCTTCCCATAAGAAGTTAGCCAAAAAGTAGCTTCGAAAAACGCCTAGGTGAAGTTTCAGAGTTGCTTCTAATGTACCGAAGCTGGACTTAGACATAATTTCACTCTCACAACATTATGGCTGGTTGGAGACAGTCCGAACCACAAGTACCGGGTCCATGGTTCTGGGCGTATACTGGGGGGACGGGGGGGACTCCCATTAACCCCTGACTATACCGGGGATACGCTTATCACAATGCCTTTCTGGTCTGTGCTGAAGCAGGGCATTCTGGCAGCCAAGTGGCTTGACCTTTATTAGTGAGCCTGGTTACCCCCTCTCGGAACAACAGACTTAGAAATCGCCAGCTCATATACAGTGCATAAAATATATTTAGATATATACCCTTATACACCATTTTAATAAAAAATATCACAAAATTCTTCTACAGTAAGTCTCTCGGGAAGAGTGAATGACGCGCACGTTCATTTTCAGAGCTCCTAGACCTTCCTATAAGAAGTTAGCCAAAAAGTAGCTTCGAAAAACGCTTAGGTTAAGTTTCAGAGTTGCTTCTAATGTACCGAAGCTGGACTTAGACATAATTTCACTCTCACAACATTATGGCTGGTTGGAGACAGTCCGAACCACAAGTACCGGGTCCATGGTTCTGGGCGTATACTGGGGGGACGGGGGGGACTCCCATTAACCCCTGACTATACCGGGGATACGCTTATCACAATGCCTTTCTGGTCTGTGCTGAAGCAGGGCATTCTGGCAGCCAAGTGGCTTGACCTTAATTAGTGAGCCTGGTTACCCCCTCTCGGAACCACAGACTTAGAAATCGCCAGCTCATAAACAGTGCATTAAATATATTTATATATATACCCTTATACACCATTTTAATAAAAAATATCACAAAATTCTTCTAAGTCCCTCGGGAAGAGTGAAAGACGCGCACGTTCATTTTCAAAGCTCCTAGACCTTCCTATAAGAAGTTAGCCAGAAAGTAGCTTCGAAAAACGCTTAGGTTAAGTTTCAGAGTTGCTTCTAATGTACCGAAGCTGGACTTAGACATAATTTCACTCTCACAACATTATGGCTGGTTGGAGACAGTCCGAACCACAAGTACCGGGTCCATGGTTCTGGGCGTATACTGGGGGGACGGGGGGGACTCCCATTAACCCCTGACTATACCGGGGATACGCTTATCACAATGCCTTTCTGGTCTGTGCTGAAGCAGGGCATTCTGGCAGCCAAGTGGCTTGACCTTAATTAGTGAGCCTGGTTACCCCCTCTCGGAACCACAGACTTAGAAATCGCCAGCTCATATACAGTGCATAAAATATATTTATATATATACCCTTATACACCATTTTAATAAAAAATATCACAAAATTCTTCTAAGTCCCTCGGGAAGAGTGAAAGACGCGCACGTTCATTTTCAGAGCTCCTAGACCTTCCCATAAGAAGTTAGCCAAAAAGTAGCTTCGAAAAACGCTTAGGTGAAGTTTCAGAGTTGCTTCTAATGTACCAAAGCTGGACTTAGACATAATTTCACTCTCACAACATTATGGCTGGTTGGAGACAGTCCGAACCACAAGTACCGGGTCCATGGTTCTGGGCGTATACTGGGGGGACGGGGGGGACTCCCATTAACCCCTGACTATACCGGGGATACGCTTATCACAATGCCTTTCTGGTCTGTGCTGAAGCAGGGCATTCTGGCAGCCAAGTGGCTTGACCTTAATTAGTGAGCCTGGTTACCCCCTCTCGGAACCACAGACTTAGAAATCGCCAGCTCATATACAGTGCATAAAATATATTTATATATATACCCTTATACACCATTTTAATAAAAAATATCACAAAATTCTTCTAAGTCCCTCGGGAAGAGTGAAAGACGCGCACGTTCATTTTCAGAGCTCCTAGACCTTCCCATAAGAAGTTAGCCAAAAAGTAGCTTCGAAAAACGCCTAGGTGAAGTTTCAGAGTTGCTTCTAATGTACCGAAGCTGGACTTAGACATAATTTCACTCTCACAACATTATGGCTGGTTGGAGACAGTCCGAACCACAAGTACCGGGTCCATGGTTCTGGGCGTATACTGGGGGGACGGGGACGACTCCCATTAACCCCTGACTATACCGGGGATACGCTTATCACAATGCCTTTCTGGTCTGTGCTGAAGCAGGGCATTCTGGCAGCCAAGTGGCTTGACCTTAATTAGTGAGCCTGGTTACCCCCTCTCGGAACCACAGACTTAGAAATCGCCAGCTCATATACAGTGCATAAAATATATTTATATATATACCCTTATACACCATTTTAATAAAAAATATCACAAAATTCTTCTAAGTCCCTCGGGAAGAGTGAAAGACGCGCACGTTCATTTTCAAAGCTCCTAGACCTTCCTATAAGAAGTTAGCCAAAAAGTAGCTTCGAAAAACGCTTACGTTAAGTTTCAGAGTTGCTTCTAATGTACCGAAGCTGGACTTAGACATAATTTCACTCTCACAACATTATGGCTGGTTGGAGACAGTCCGAACCACAAGTACCGGGTCCATGGTTCTGGGCGTATACTGGGGGGACGGGGGGGACTCCCATTAACCCCTGACTATACCGGGGATACGCTTATCACAATGCCTTTCTGGTCTGTGCTGAAGCAGGGCATTCTGGCAGCCAAGTGGCTTGACCTTAATTAGTGAGCCTGGTTACCCCCTCTCGGAACCACAGACTTAGAAATCGCCAGCTCATATACAGTGCATAAAATATATTTATATATATACCCTTATACACCATTTTAATAAAAAATATCACAAAATTCTTCTAAGTCCCTCGGGAAGAGTGAAAGACGCGCACGTTCATTTTCAGAGCTCCTAGACCTTCCCATAAGAAGTTAGCCAAAAAGTAGCTTCGAAAAACGCTTAGGTGAAGTTTCAGAGTTGCTTCTAATGTACCAAAGCTGGACTTAGACATAATTTCACTCTCACAACATTATGGCTGGTTGGAGACAGTCCGAACCACAAGTACCGGGTCCATGGTTCTGGGCGTATACTGGGGGGACGGGGGGGACTCCCATTAACCCCTGACTATACCGGGGATACGCTTATCACAATGCCTTTCTGGTCTGTGCTGAAGCAGGGCATTCTGGCAGCCAAGTGGCTTGACCTTTATTAGTGAGCCTGGTTACCCCCTCTCGGAACAACAGACTTAGAAATCGCCAGCTCATATACAGTGCATAAAATATATTTAGATATATACCCTTATACACCATTTTAATAAAAAATATCACAAAATTCTTCTACAGTAAGTCTCTCGGGAAGAGTGAATGACGCGCACGTTCATTTTCAGAGCTCCTAGACCTTCCTATAAGAAGTTAGCCAAAAAGTAGCTTCGAAAAACGCTTAGGTTAAGTTTCAGAGTTGCTTCTAATGTACCGAAGCTGGACTTAGACATAATTTCACTCTCACAACATTATGGCTGGTTGGAGACAGTCCGAACCACAAGTACCGGGTCCATGGTTCTGGGCGTATACTGGGGGGACGGGGGGGACTCCCATTAACCCCTGACTATACCGGGGATACGCTTATCACAATGCCTTTCTGGTCTGTGCTGAAGCAGGGCATTCTGGCAGCCAAGTGGCTTGACCTTAATTAGTGAGCCTGGTTACCCCCTCTCGGAACCACAGACTTAGAAATCGCCAGCTCATAAACAGTGCATTAAATATATTTATATATATACCCTTATACACCATTTTAATAAAAAATATCACAAAATTCTTCTAAGTCCCTCGGGAAGAGTGAAAGACGCGCACGTTCATTTTCAAAGCTCCTAGACCTTCCTATAAGAAGTTAGCCAAAAAGTAGCTTCGAAAAACGCTTAGGTTAAGTTTCAGAGTTGCTTCTAATGTACCGAAGCTGGACTTAGACATAATTTCACTCTCACAACATTATGGCTGGTTGGAGACAGTCCGAACCACAAGTACCGGGTCCATGGTTCTGGGCGTATACTGGGGGGACGGGGGGGACTCCCATTAACCCCTGACTATACCGGGGATACGCTTATCACAATGCCTTTCTGGTCTGTGCTGAAGCAGGGCATTCTGGCAGCCAAGTGGCTTGACCTTAATTAGTGAGCCTGGTTACCCCCTCTCGGAACCACAGACTTAGAAATCGCCAGCTCATATACAGTGCATAAAATATATTTATATATATACCCTTATACACCATTTTAATAAAAAATATCACAAAATTCTTCTAAGTCCCTCGGGAAGAGTGAAAGACGCGCACGTTCATTTTCAGAGCTCCTAGACCTTCCCATAAGAAGTTAGCCAAAAAGTAGCTTCGAAAAACGCTTAGGTGAAGTTTCAGAGTTGCTTCTAATGTACCAAAGCTGGACTTAGACATAATTTCACTCTCACAACATTATGGCTGGTTGGAGACAGTCCGAACCACAAGTACCGGGTCCATGGTTCTGGGCGTATACTGGGGGGACGGGGGGGACTCCCATTAACCCCTGACTATACCGGGGATACGCTTATCACAATGCCTTTCTGGTCTGTGCTGAAGCAGGGCATTCTGGCAGCCAAGTGGCTTGACCTTAATTAGTGAGCCTGGTTACCCCCTCTCGGAACCACAGACTTAGAAATCGCCAGCTCATATACAGTGCATAAAATATATTTATATATATACCCTTATACACCATTTTAATAAAAAATATCACAAAATTCTTCTAAGTCCCTCGGGAAGAGTGAAAGACGCGCACGTTCATTTTCAGAGCTCCTAGACCTTCCCATAAGAAGTTAGCCAAAAAGTAGCTTCGAAAAACGCCTAGGTGAAGTTTCAGAGTTGCTTCTAATGTACCGAAGCTGGACTTAGACATAATTTCACTCTCACAACATTATGGCTGGTTGGAGACAGTCCGAACCACAAGTACCGGGTCCATGGTTCTGGGCGTATACTGGGGGGACGGGGACGACTCCCATTAACCCCTGACTATACCGGGGATACGCTTATCACAATGCCTTTCTGGTCTGTGCTGAAGCAGGGCATTCTGGCAGCCAAGTGGCTTGACCTTAATTAGTGAGCCTGGTTACCCCCTCTCGGAACCACAGACTTAGAAATCGCCAGCTCATATACAGTGCATAAAATATATTTATATATATACCCTTATACACCATTTTAATAAAAAATATCACAAAATTCTTCTAAGTCCCTCGGGAAGAGTGAAAGACGCGCACGTTCATTTTCAAAGCTCCTAGACCTTCCTATAAGAAGTTAGCCAAAAAGTAGCTTCGAAAAACGCTTAGGTTAAGTTTCAGAGTTGCTTCTAATGTACCGAAGCTGGACTTAGACATAATTTCACTCTCACAACATTATGGCTGGTTGGAGACAGTCCGAACCACAAGTACCGGGTCCATGGTTCTGGGCGTATACTGGGGGGACGGGGGGGACTCCCATTAACCCCTGACTATACCGGGGATACGCTTATCACAATGCCTTTCTGGTCTGTGCTGAAGCAGGGCATTCTGGCAGCCAAGTGGCTTGACCTTAATTAGTGAGCCTGGTTACCCCCTCTCGGAACCACAGACTTAGAAATCGCCAGCTCATATACAGTGCATAAAATATATTTATATATATACCCTTATACACCATTTTAATAAAAAATATCACAAAATTCTTCTAAGTCCCTCGGGAAGAGTGAAAGACGCGCACGTTCATTTTCAGAGCTCCTAGACCTTCCCATAAGAAGTTAGCCAAAAAGTAGCTTCGAAAAACGCTTAGGTGAAGTTTCAGAGTTGCTTCTAATGTACCAAAGCTGGACTTAGACATAATTTCACTCTCACAACATTATGGCTGGTTGGAGACAGTCCGAACCACAAGTACCGGGTCCATGGTTCTGGGCGTATACTGGGGGGACGGGGGGGACTCCCATTAACCCCTGACTATACCGGGGATACGCTTATCACAATGCCTTTCTGGTCTGTGCTGAAGCAGGGCATTCTGGCAGCCAAGTGGCTTGACCTTAATTAGTGAGCCTGGTTACCCCCTCTCGGAACCACAGACTTAGAAATCGCCAGCTCATATACAGTGCATAAAATATATTTATATATATACCCTTATACACCATTTTAATAAAAAATATCACAAAATTCTTCTAAGTCCCTCGGGAAGAGTGAAAGACGCGCACGTTCATTTTCAGAGCTCCTAGACCTTCCCATAAGAAGTTAGCCAAAAAGTAGCTTCGAAAAACGCCTAGGTGAAGTTTCAGAGTTGCTTCTAATGTACCGAAGCTGGACTTAGACATAATTTCACTCTCACAACATTATGGCTGGTTGGAGACAGTCCGAACCACAAGTACCGGGTCCATGGTTCTGGGCGTATACTGGGGGGACGGGGGGGACTCCCATTAACCCCTGACTATACCGGGGATACGCTTATCACAATGCCTTTCTGGTCTGTGCTGAAGCAGGGCATTCTGGCAGCCAAGTGGCTTGACCTTTATTAGTGAGCCTGGTTACCCCCTCTCGGAACAACAGACTTAGAAATCGCCAGCTCATATACAGTGCATAAAATATATTTAGATATATACCCTTATACACCATTTTAATAAAAAATATCACAAAATTCTTCTACAGTAAGTCTCTCGGGAAGAGTGAATGACGCGCACGTTCATTTTCAGAGCTCCTAGACCTTCCTATAAGAAGTTAGCCAAAAAGTAGCTTCGAAAAACGCTTAGGTTAAGTTTCAGAGTTGCTTCTAATGTACCGAAGCTGGACTTAGACATAATTTCACTCTCACAACATTATGGCTGGTTGGAGACAGTCCGAACCACAAGTACCGGGTCCATGGTTCTGGGCGTATACTGGGGGGACGGGGGGGACTCCCATTAACCCCTGACTATACCGGGGATACGCTTATCACAATGCCTTTCTGGTCTGTGCTGAAGCAGGGCATTCTGGCAGCCAAGTGGCTTGACCTTAATTAGTGAGCCTGGTTACCCCCTCTCGGAACCACAGACTTAGAAATCGCCAGCTCATAAACAGTGCATTAAATATATTTATATATATACCCTTATACACCATTTTAATAAAAAATATCACAAAATTCTTCTAAGTCCCTCGGGAAGAGTGAAAGACGCGCACGTTCATTTTCAAAGCTCCTAGACCTTCCTATAAGAAGTTAGCCAGAAAGTAGCTTCGAAAAACGCTTAGGTTAAGTTTCAGAGTTGCTTCTAATGTACCGAAGCTGGACTTAGACATAATTTCACTCTCACAACATTATGGCTGGTTGGAGACAGTCCGAACCACAAGTACCGGGTCCATGGTTCTGGGCGTATACTGGGGGGACGGGGGGGACTCCCATTAACCCCTGACTATACCGGGGATACGCTTATCACAATGCCTTTCTGGTCTGTGCTGAAGCAGGGCATTCTGGCAGCCAAGTGGCTTGACCTTAATTAGTGAGCCTGGTTACCCCCTCTCGGAACCACAGACTTAGAAATCGCCAGCTCATATACAGTGCATAAAATATATTTATATATATACCCTTATACACCATTTTAATAAAAAATATCACAAAATTCTTCTAAGTCCCTCGGGAAGAGTGAAAGACGCGCACGTTCATTTTCAGAGCTCCTAGACCTTCCCATAAGAAGTTAGCCAAAAAGTAGCTTCGAAAAACGCTTAGGTGAAGTTTCAGAGTTGCTTCTAATGTACCAAAGCTGGACTTAGACATAATTTCACTCTCACAACATTATGGCTGGTTGGAGACAGTCCGAACCACAAGTACCGGGTCCATGGTTCTGGGCGTATACTGGGGGGACGGGGGGGACTCCCATTAACCCCTGACTATACCGGGGATACGCTTATCACAATGCCTTTCTGGTCTGTGCTGAAGCAGGGCATTCTGGCAGCCAAGTGGCTTGACCTTAATTAGTGAGCCTGGTTACCCCCTCTCGGAACCACAGACTTAGAAATCGCCAGCTCATATACAGTGCATAAAATATATTTATATATATACCCTTATACACCATTTTAATAAAAAATATCACAAAATTCTTCTAAGTCCCTCGGGAAGAGTGAAAGACGCGCACGTTCATTTTCAGAGCTCCTAGACCTTCCCATAAGAAGTTAGCCAAAAAGTAGCTTCGAAAAACGCCTAGGTGAAGTTTCAGAGTTGCTTCTAATGTACCGAAGCTGGACTTAGACATAATTTCACTCTCACAACATTATGGCTGGTTGGAGACAGTCCGAACCACAAGTACCGGGTCCATGGTTCTGGGCGTATACTGGGGGGACGGGGACGACTCCCATTAACCCCTGACTATACCGGGGATACGCTTATCACAATGCCTTTCTGGTCTGTGCTGAAGCAGGGCATTCTGGCAGCCAAGTGGCTTGACCTTAATTAGTGAGCCTGGTTACCCCCTCTCGGAACCACAGACTTAGAAATCGCCAGCTCATATACAGTGCATAAAATATATTTATATATATACCCTTATACACCATTTTAATAAAAAATATCACAAAATTCTTCTAAGTCCCTCGGGAAGAGTGAAAGACGCGCACGTTCATTTTCAAAGCTCCTAGACCTTCCTATAAGAAGTTAGCCAAAAAGTAGCTTCGAAAAACGCTTACGTTAAGTTTCAGAGTTGCTTCTAATGTACCGAAGCTGGACTTAGACATAATTTCACTCTCACAACATTATGGCTGGTTGGAGACAGTCCGAACCACAAGTACCGGGTCCATGGTTCTGGGCGTATACTGGGGGGACGGGGGGGACTCCCATTAACCCCTGACTATACCGGGGATACGCTTATCACAATGCCTTTCTGGTCTGTGCTGAAGCAGGGCATTCTGGCAGCCAAGTGGCTTGACCTTAATTAGTGAGCCTGGTTACCCCCTCTCGGAACCACAGACTTAGAAATCGCCAGCTCATATACAGTGCATAAAATATATTTATATATATACCCTTATACACCATTTTAATAAAAAATATCACAAAATTCTTCTAAGTCCCTCGGGAAGAGTGAAAGACGCGCACGTTCATTTTCAGAGCTCCTAGACCTTCCCATAAGAAGTTAGCCAAAAAGTAGCTTCGAAAAACGCTTAGGTGAAGTTTCAGAGTTGCTTCTAATGTACCAAAGCTGGACTTAGACATAATTTCACTCTCACAACATTATGGCTGGTTGGAGACAGTCCGAACCACAAGTACCGGGTCCATGGTTCTGGGCGTATACTGGGGGGACGGGGGGGACTCCCATTAACCCCTGACTATACCGGGGATACGCTTATCACAATGCCTTTCTGGTCTGTGCTGAAGCAGGGCATTCTGGCAGCCAAGTGGCTTGACCTTTATTAGTGAGCCTGGTTACCCCCTCTCGGAACAACAGACTTAGAAATCGCCAGCTCATATACAGTGCATAAAATATATTTAGATATATACCCTTATACACCATTTTAATAAAAAATATCACAAAATTCTTCTACAGTAAGTCTCTCGGGAAGAGTGAATGACGCGCACGTTCATTTTCAGAGCTCCTAGACCTTCCTATAAGAAGTTAGCCAAAAAGTAGCTTCGAAAAACGCTTAGGTTAAGTTTCAGAGTTGCTTCTAATGTACCGAAGCTGGACTTAGACATAATTTCACTCTCACAACATTATGGCTGGTTGGAGACAGTCCGAACCACAAGTACCGGGTCCATGGTTCTGGGCGTATACTGGGGGGACGGGGGGGACTCCCATTAACCCCTGACTATACCGGGGATACGCTTATCACAATGCCTTTCTGGTCTGTGCTGAAGCAGGGCATTCTGGCAGCCAAGTGGCTTGACCTTAATTAGTGAGCCTGGTTACCCCCTCTCGGAACCACAGACTTAGAAATCGCCAGCTCATAAACAGTGCATTAAATATATTTATATATATACCCTTATACACCATTTTAATAAAAAATATCACAAAATTCTTCTAAGTCCCTCGGGAAGAGTGAAAGACGCGCACGTTCATTTTCAAAGCTCCTAGACCTTCCTATAAGAAGTTAGCCAAAAAGTAGCTTCGAAAAACGCTTAGGTTAAGTTTCAGAGTTGCTTCTAATGTACCGAAGCTGGACTTAGACATAATTTCACTCTCACAACATTATGGCTGGTTGGAGACAGTCCGAACCACAAGTACCGGGTCCATGGTTCTGGGCGTATACTGGGGGGACGGGGGGGACTCCCATTAACCCCTGACTATACCGGGGATACGCTTATCACAATGCCTTTCTGGTCTGTGCTGAAGCAGGGCATTCTGGCAGCCAAGTGGCTTGACCTTAATTAGTGAGCCTGGTTACCCCCTCTCGGAACCACAGACTTAGAAATCGCCAGCTCATATACAGTGCATAAAATATATTTATATATATACCCTTATACACCATTTTAATAAAAAATATCACAAAATTCTTCTAAGTCCCTCGGGAAGAGTGAAAGACGCGCACGTTCATTTTCAGAGCTCCTAGACCTTCCCATAAGAAGTTAGCCAAAAAGTAGCTTCGAAAAACGCTTAGGTGAAGTTTCAGAGTTGCTTCTAATGTACCAAAGCTGGACTTAGACATAATTTCACTCTCACAACATTATGGCTGGTTGGAGACAGTCCGAACCACAAGTACCGGGTCCATGGTTCTGGGCGTATACTGGGGGGACGGGGGGGACTCCCATTAACCCCTGACTATACCGGGGATACGCTTATCACAATGCCTTTCTGGTCTGTGCTGAAGCAGGGCATTCTGGCAGCCAAGTGGCTTGACCTTTATTAGTGAGCCTGGTTACCCCCTCTCGGAACAACAGACTTAGAAATCGCCAGCTCATATACAGTGCATAAAATATATTTAGATATATACCCTTATACACCATTTTAATAAAAAATATCACAAAATTCTTCTACAGTAAGTCTCTCGGGAAGAGTGAATGACGCGCACGTTCATTTTCAGAGCTCCTAGACCTTCCTATAAGAAGTTAGCCAAAAAGTAGCTTCGAAAAACGCTTAGGTTAAGTTTCAGAGTTGCTTCTAATGTACCGAAGCTGGACTTAGACATAATTTCACTCTCACAACATTATGGCTGGTTGGAGACAGTCCGAACCACAAGTACCGGGTCCATGGTTCTGGGCGTATACTGGGGGGACGGGGGGGACTCCCATTAACCCCTGACTATACCGGGGATACGCTTATCACAATGCCTTTCTGGTCTGTGCTGAAGCAGGGCATTCTGGCAGCCAAGTGGCTTGACCTTAATTAGTGAGCCTGGTTACCCCCTCTCGGAACCACAGACTTAGAAATCGCCAGCTCATAAACAGTGCATTAAATATATTTATATATATACCCTTATACACCATTTTAATAAAAAATATCACAAAATTCTTCTAAGTCCCTCGGGAAGAGTGAAAGACGCGCACGTTCATTTTCAAAGCTCCTAGACCTTCCTATAAGAAGTTAGCCAGAAAGTAGCTTCGAAAAACGCTTAGGTTAAGTTTCAGAGTTGCTTCTAATGTACCGAAGCTGGACTTAGACATAATTTCACTCTCACAACATTATGGCTGGTTGGAGACAGTCCGAACCACAAGTACCGGGTCCATGGTTCTGGGCGTATACTGGGGGGACGGGGGGGACTCCCATTAACCCCTGACTATACCGGGGATACGCTTATCACAATGCCTTTCTGGTCTGTGCTGAAGCAGGGCATTCTGGCAGCCAAGTGGCTTGACCTTAATTAGTGAGCCTGGTTACCCCCTCTCGGAACCACAGACTTAGAAATCGCCAGCTCATATACAGTGCATAAAATATATTTATATATATACCCTTATACACCATTTTAATAAAAAATATCACAAAATTCTTCTAAGTCCCTCGGGAAGAGTGAAAGACGCGCACGTTCATTTTCAGAGCTCCTAGACCTTCCCATAAGAAGTTAGCCAAAAAGTAGCTTCGAAAAACGCTTAGGTGAAGTTTCAGAGTTGCTTCTAATGTACCAAAGCTGGACTTAGACATAATTTCACTCTCACAACATTATGGCTGGTTGGAGACAGTCCGAACCACAAGTACCGGGTCCATGGTTCTGGGCGTATACTGGGGGGACGGGGGGGACTCCCATTAACCCCTGACTATACCGGGGATACGCTTATCACAATGCCTTTCTGGTCTGTGCTGAAGCAGGGCATTCTGGCAGCCAAGTGGCTTGACCTTAATTAGTGAGCCTGGTTACCCCCTCTCGGAACCACAGACTTAGAAATCGCCAGCTCATATACAGTGCATAAAATATATTTATATATATACCCTTATACACCATTTTAATAAAAAATATCACAAAATTCTTCTAAGTCCCTCGGGAAGAGTGAAAGACGCGCACGTTCATTTTCAGAGCTCCTAGACCTTCCCATAAGAAGTTAGCCAAAAAGTAGCTTCGAAAAACGCCTAGGTGAAGTTTCAGAGTTGCTTCTAATGTACCGAAGCTGGACTTAGACATAATTTCACTCTCACAACATTATGGCTGGTTGGAGACAGTCCGAACCACAAGTACCGGGTCCATGGTTCTGGGCGTATACTGGGGGGACGGGGACGACTCCCATTAACCCCTGACTATACCGGGGATACGCTTATCACAATGCCTTTCTGGTCTGTGCTGAAGCAGGGCATTCTGGCAGCCAAGTGGCTTGACCTTAATTAGTGAGCCTGGTTACCCCCTCTCGGAACCACAGACTTAGAAATCGCCAGCTCATATACAGTGCATAAAATATATTTATATATATACCCTTATACACCATTTTAATAAAAAATATCACAAAATTCTTCTAAGTCCCTCGGGAAGAGTGAAAGACGCGCACGTTCATTTTCAAAGCTCCTAGACCTTCCTATAAGAAGTTAGCCAAAAAGTAGCTTCGAAAAACGCTTACGTTAAGTTTCAGAGTTGCTTCTAATGTACCGAAGCTGGACTTAGACATAATTTCACTCTCACAACATTATGGCTGGTTGGAGACAGTCCGAACCACAAGTACCGGGTCCATGGTTCTGGGCGTATACTGGGGGGACGGGGGGGACTCCCATTAACCCCTGACTATACCGGGGATACGCTTATCACAATGCCTTTCTGGTCTGTGCTGAAGCAGGGCATTCTGGCAGCCAAGTGGCTTGACCTTAATTAGTGAGCCTGGTTACCCCCTCTCGGAACCACAGACTTAGAAATCGCCAGCTCATATACAGTGCATAAAATATATTTATATATATACCCTTATACACCATTTTAATAAAAAATATCACAAAATTCTTCTAAGTCCCTCGGGAAGAGTGAAAGACGCGCACGTTCATTTTCAGAGCTCCTAGACCTTCCCATAAGAAGTTAGCCAAAAAGTAGCTTCGAAAAACGCTTAGGTGAAGTTTCAGAGTTGCTTCTAATGTACCAAAGCTGGACTTAGACATAATTTCACTCTCACAACATTATGGCTGGTTGGAGACAGTCCGAACCACAAGTACCGGGTCCATGGTTCTGGGCGTATACTGGGGGGACGGGGGGGACTCCCATTAACCCCTGACTATACCGGGGATACGCTTATCACAATGCCTTTCTGGTCTGTGCTGAAGCAGGGCATTCTGGCAGCCAAGTGGCTTGACCTTTATTAGTGAGCCTGGTTACCCCCTCTCGGAACAACAGACTTAGAAATCGCCAGCTCATATACAGTGCATAAAATATATTTAGATATATACCCTTATACACCATTTTAATAAAAAATATCACAAAATTCTTCTACAGTAAGTCTCTCGGGAAGAGTGAATGACGCGCACGTTCATTTTCAGAGCTCCTAGACCTTCCTATAAGAAGTTAGCCAAAAAGTAGCTTCGAAAAACGCTTAGGTTAAGTTTCAGAGTTGCTTCTAATGTACCGAAGCTGGACTTAGACATAATTTCACTCTCACAACATTATGGCTGGTTGGAGACAGTCCGAACCACAAGTACCGGGTCCATGGTTCTGGGCGTATACTGGGGGGACGGGGGGGACTCCCATTAACCCCTGACTATACCGGGGATACGCTTATCACAATGCCTTTCTGGTCTGTGCTGAAGCAGGGCATTCTGGCAGCCAAGTGGCTTGACCTTAATTAGTGAGCCTGGTTACCCCCTCTCGGAACCACAGACTTAGAAATCGCCAGCTCATAAACAGTGCATTAAATATATTTATATATATACCCTTATACACCATTTTAATAAAAAATATCACAAAATTCTTCTAAGTCCCTCGGGAAGAGTGAAAGACGCGCACGTTCATTTTCAAAGCTCCTAGACCTTCCTATAAGAAGTTAGCCAAAAAGTAGCTTCGAAAAACGCTTAGGTTAAGTTTCAGAGTTGCTTCTAATGTACCGAAGCTGGACTTAGACATAATTTCACTCTCACAACATTATGGCTGGTTGGAGACAGTCCGAACCACAAGTACCGGGTCCATGGTTCTGGGCGTATACTGGGGGGACGGGGGGGACTCCCATTAACCCCTGACTATACCGGGGATACGCTTATCACAATGCCTTTCTGGTCTGTGCTGAAGCAGGGCATTCTGGCAGCCAAGTGGCTTGACCTTAATTAGTGAGCCTGGTTACCCCCTCTCGGAACCACAGACTTAGAAATCGCCAGCTCATATACAGTGCATAAAATATATTTATATATATACCCTTATACACCATTTTAATAAAAAATATCACAAAATTCTTCTAAGTCCCTCGGGAAGAGTGAAAGACGCGCACGTTCATTTTCAGAGCTGCTAGACCTTCCCATAAGAAGTTAGCCAAAAAGTAGCTTCGAAAAACGCTTAGGTGAAGTTTCAGAGTTGCTTCTAATGTACCAAAGCTGGACTTAGACATAATTTCACTCTCACAACATTATGGCTGGTTGGAGACAGTCCGAACCACAAGTACCGGGTCCATGGTTCTGGGCGTATACTGGGGGGACGGGGGGGACTCCCATTAACCCCTGACTATACCGGGGATACGCTTATCACAATGCCTTTCTGGTCTGTGCTGAAGCAGGGCATTCTGGCAGCCAAGTGGCTTGACCTTTATTAGTGAGCCTGGTTACCCCCTCTCGGAACAACAGACTTAGAAATCGCCAGCTCATATACAGTGCATAAAATATATTTAGATATATACCCTTATACACCATTTTAATAAAAAATATCACAAAATTCTTCTACAGTAAGTCCCTCGGGAAGAGTGAATGACGCGCACGTTCATTTTCAGAGCTCCTAGACCTTCCTATAAGAAGTTAGCCAAAAAGTAGCTTCGAAAAACGCTTAGGTTAAGTTTCAGAGTTGCTTCTAATGTACCGAAGCTGGACTTAGACATAATGTCACTCTCACAACATTATGGCTGGTTGGAGACAGTCCGAACCACAAGTACCGGGTCCATGGTTCTGGGCGTATACTGGGGGGACGGGGGGGACTCCCATTAACCCCTGACTATACCGGGGATACGCTTATCACAATGCCTTTCTGGTCTGTGCTGAAGCAGGGCATTCTGGCAGCCAAGTGGCTTGACCTTAATTAGTGAGCCTGGTTACCCCCTCTCGGAACCACAGACTTAGAAATCGCCAGCTCATATACAGTGCATAAAATATATTTATATATATACCCTTATACACCATTTTAATAAAAAATATCACAAAATTCTTCTAAGTCCCTCGGGAAGAGTGAAAGACGCGCACGTTCATTTTCAGAGCTCCTAGACCTTCCCATAAGAAGTTAGCCAAAAAGTAGCTTCGAAAAACGCTTAGGTTAAGTTTCAGAGTTGCTTCTAATGTACCGAAGCTGGACTTAGACATAATTTCACTCTCACAACATTATGGCTGGTTGGAGACAGTCCGAACCACAAGTACCGGGTCCATGGTTCTGGGCGTATACTGGGGGGACGGGGGGGACTCCCATTAACCCCTGACTATACCGGGGATACGCTTATCACAATGCCTTTCTGGTCTGTGCTGAAGCAGGGCATTCTGGCAGCCAAGTGGCTTGACCTTAATTAGTGAGCCTGGTTACCCCCTCTCGGAACCACAGACTTAGAAATCGCCAGCTCATATACAGTGCATAAAATATATTTATATATATACCCTTATACACCATTTTAATAAAAAATATCACAAAATTCTTCTAAGTCCCTCGGGAAGAGTGAAAGACGCGCACGTTCATTTTCAGAGCTCCTAGACCTTCCCATAAGAAGTTAGCCAAAAAGTAGCTTCGAAAAACGCTTAGGTGAAGTTTCAGAGTTGCTTCTAATGTACCAAAGCTGGACTTAGACATAATTTCACTCTCACAACATTATGGCTGGTTGGAGACAGTCCGAACCACAAGTACCGGGTCCATGGTTCTGGGCGTATACTGGGGGGACGGGGGGGACTCCCATTAACCCCTGACTATACCGGGGATACGCTTATCACAATGCCTTTCTGGTCTGTGCTGAAGCAGGGCATTCTGGCAGCCAAGTGGCTTGACCTTAATTAGTGAGCCTGGTTACCCCCTCTCGGAACCACAGACTTAGAAATCGCCAGCTCATATACAGTGCATAAAATATATTTATATATATACCCTTATACACCATTTTAATAAAAAATATCACAAAATTCTTCTAAGTCCCTCGGGAAGAGTGAAAGACGCGCACGTTCATTTTCAGAGCTCCTAGACCTTCCCATAAGAAGTTAGCCAAAAAGTAGCTTCGAAAAACGCCTAGGTGAAGTTTCAGAGTTGCTTCTAATGTACCGAAGCTGGACTTAGACATAATTTCACTCTCACAACATTATGGCTGGTTGGAGACAGTCCGAACCACAAGTACCGGGTCCATGGTTCTGGGCGTATACTGGGGGGACGGGGGGGACTCCCATTAACCCCTGACTATACCGGGGATACGCTTATCACAATGCCTTTCTGGTCTGTGCTGAAGCAGGGCATTCTGGCAGCCAAGTGGCTTGACCTTTATTAGTGAGCCTGGTTACCCCCTCTCGGAACAACAGACTTAGAAATCGCCAGCTCATATACAGTGCATAAAATATATTTAGATATATACCCTTATACACCATTTTAATAAAAAATATCACAAAATTCTTCTACAGTAAGTCTCTCGGGAAGAGTGAATGACGCGCACGTTCATTTTCAGAGCTCCTAGACCTTCCTATAAGAAGTTAGCCAAAAAGTAGCTTCGAAAAACGCTTAGGTTAAGTTTCAGAGTTGCTTCTAATGTACCGAAGCTGGACTTAGACATAATTTCACTCTCACAACATTATGGCTGGTTGGAGACAGTCCGAACCACAAGTACCGGGTCCATGGTTCTGGGCGTATACTGGGGGGACGGGGGGGACTCCCATTAACCCCTGACTATACCGGGGATACGCTTATCACAATGCCTTTCTGGTCTGTGCTGAAGCAGGGCATTCTGGCAGCCAAGTGGCTTGACCTTAATTAGTGAGCCTGGTTACCCCCTCTCGGAACCACAGACTTAGAAATCGCCAGCTCATAAACAGTGCATTAAATATATTTATATATATACCCTTATACACCATTTTAATAAAAAATATCACAAAATTCTTCTAAGTCCCTCAGGAAGAGTGAAAGACGCGCACGTTCATTTTCAAAGCTCCTAGACCTTCCTATAAGAAGTTAGCCAAAAAGTAGCTTCGAAAAACGCTTAGGTTAAGTTTCAGAGTTGCTTCTAATGTACCGAAGCTGGACTTAGACATAATTTCACTCTCACAACATTATGGCTGGTTGGAGACAGTCCGAACCACAAGTACCGGGTCCATGGTTCTGGGCGTATACTGGGGGGATGGGGGGGACTCCCATTAACCCCTGACTATACCGGGGATACGCTTATCACAATGCCTTTCTGGTCTGTGCTGAAGCAGGGCATTCTGGCAGCCAAGTGGCTTGACCTTAATTAGTGAGCCTGGTTACCCCCTCTCGGAACCACAGACTTAGAAATCGCCAGCTCATATACAGTGCATAAAATATATTTATATATATACCCTTATACACCATTTTAATAAAAAATATCACAAAATTCTTCTAAGTCCCTCGGGAAGAGTGAAAGACGCGCACGTTCATTTTCAGAGCTCCTAGACCTTCCCATAAGAAGTTAGCCAAAAAGTAGCTTCGAAAAACGCTTAGGTGAAGTTTCAGAGTTGCTTCTAATGTACCAAAGCTGGACTTAGACATAATTTCACTCTCACAACATTATGGCTGGTTGGAGACAGTCCGAACCACAAGTACCGGGTCCATGGTTCTGGGCGTATACTGGGGGGACGGGGGGGACTCCCATTAACCCCTGACTATACCGGGGATACGCTTATCACAATGCCTTTCTGGTCTGTGCTGAAGCAGGGCATTCTGGCAGCCAAGTGGCTTGACCTTTATTAGTGAGCCTGGTTACCCCCTCTCGGAACAACAGACTTAGAAATCGCCAGCTCATATACAGTGCATAAAATATATTTATATATATACCCTTATACACCATTTTAATAAAAAATATCACAAAATTCTTCTACAGTAAGTCCCTCGGGAAGAGTGAATGACGCGCACGTTCATTTTCAGAGCTCCTAGACCTTCCTATAAGAAGTTAGCCAAAAAGTAGCTTCGAAAAACGCTTAGGTTAAGTTTCAGAGTTGCTTCTAATGTACCGAAGCTGGACTTAGACATAATTTCACTCTCACAACATTATGGCTGGTTGGAGACAGTCCGAACCACAAGTACCGGGTCCATGGTTCTGGGCGTATACTGGGGGGACGGGGGGGACTCCCATTAACCCCTGACTATACCGGGGATACGCTTATCACAATGCCTTTCTGGTCTGTGCTGAAGCAGGGCATTCTGGCAGCCAAGTGGCTTGACCTTAATTAGTGAGCCTGGTTACCCCCTCTCGGAACCACAGACTTAGAAATCGCCAGCTCATATACAGTGCATAAAATATATTTATATATATACCCTTATACACCATTTTAATAAAAAATATCACAAAATTCTTCTAAGTCCCTCGGGAAGAGTGAAAGACGCGCACGTTCATTTTCAGAGCTCCTAGACCTTCCCATAAGAAGTTAGCCAAAAAGTAGCTTCGAAAAACGCTTAGGTGAAGTTTCAGAGTTGCTTCTAATGTACCAAAGCTGGACTTAGACATAATTTCACTCTCACAACATTATGACTGGTTGGAGACAGTCCGAACCACAAGTACCGGGTCCATGGTTCTGGGCGTATACTGGGGGGCCGGGGACGACTCCCATTAACCCCTGACTATACCGGGGATACGCTTATCACAATGCCTTTCTGGTCTGTGCTGAAGCAGGGCATTCTGGCAGCCAAGTGGCTTGACCTTAATTAGTGAGCCTGGTTACCCCCTCTCGGAACCACAGACTTAGAAATCGCCAGCTCATATACAGTGCATAAAATATATTTATATATATACCCTTATACACCATTTTAATAAAAAATATCACAAAATTCTTCTAAGTCCCTCGGGAAGAGTGAAAGACGCGCACGTTCATTTTCAGAGCTCCTAGACCTTCCCATAAGAAGTTAGCCAAAAAGTAGCTTCGAAAAACGCTTAGGTGAAGTTTCAGAGTTGCTTCTAATGTACCAAAGCTGGACTTAGACATAATTTCACTCTCACAACATTATGGCTGGTTGGAGACAGTCCGAACCACAAGTACCGGGTCCATGGTTCTGGGCGTATACTGGGGGGACGGGGGGGACTCCCATTAACCCCTGACTATACCGGGGATACGCTTATCACAATGCCTTTCTGGTCTGTGCTGAAGCAGGGCATTCTGGCAGCCAAGTGGCTTGACCTTTATTAGTGAGCCTGGTTACCCCCTCTCGGAACAACAGACTTAGAAATCGCCAGCTCATATACAGTGCATAAAATATATTTAGATATATACCCTTATACACCATTTTAATAAAAAATATCACAAAATTCTTCTACAGTAAGTCCCTCGGGAAGAGTGAATGACGCGCACGTTCATTTTCAGAGCTCCTAGACCTTCCTATAAGAAGTTAGCCAAAAAGTAGCTTCGAAAAACGCTTAGGTTAAGTTTCAGAGTTGCTTCTAATGTACCGAAGCTGGACTTAGACATAATATCACTCTCACAACATTATGGCTGGTTGGAGACAGTCCGAACCACAAGTACCGGGTCCATGGTTCTGGGCGTATACTGGGGGGACGGGGGGGACTCCCATTAACCCCTGACTATACCGGGGATACGCTTATCACAATGCCTTTCTGGTCTGTGCTGAAGCAGGGCATTCTGGCAGCCAAGTGGCTTGACCTTTATTAGTGAGCCTGGTTACCCCCTCTCGGAACAACAGACTTAGAAATCGCCAGCTCATATACAGTGTATAAAATATATTTATATATATACCCTTATACACCATTTTAATAAAAAATATCACAAAATTCTTCTAAGTCCCTCGGGAAGAGTGAAAGACGCGCACGTTCATTTTCAGAGCTCCTAGACCTTCCTATAAGAAGTTAGCCAAAAAGTAGCTTCGAAAAACGCTTAGGTTAAGTTTCAGAGTTGCTTCTAATGTACCGAAGCTGGACTTAGACATAATTTCACTCTCACAACATTATGGCTGGTTGGAGACAGTCCGAACCACAAGTACCGGGTCCATGGTTCTGGGCGTATACTGGGGGGACGGGGGGGACTCCCATTAACCCCTGACTATACCGGGGATACGCTTATCACAATGCCTTTCTGGTCTGTGCTGAAGCAGGGCATTCTGGCAGCCAAGTGGCTTGACCTTAATTAGTGAGCCTGGTTACCCCCTCTCGGAACCACAGACTTAGAAATCGCCAGCTCATATACAGTGCATAAAATATATTTATATATATACCCTTATACACCATTTTAATAAAAAATATCACAAAATTCTTCTAAGTCCCTCGGGAAGAGTGAAAGACGCGCACGTTCATTTTCAGAGCTCCTAGACCTTCCCATAAGAAGTTAGCCAAAAAGTAGCTTCGAAAAACGCTTACAGTAGGTGAAGTTTCAGAGTTGCTTCTAATGTACCAAAGCTGGACTTAGACATAATTTCACTCTCACAACATTATGACTGGTTGGAGACAGTCCGAACCACAAGTACCGGGTCCATGGTTCTGGGCGTATACTGGGGGGCCGGGGACGACTCCCATTAACCCCTGACTATACCGGGGATACGCTTATCACAATGCCTTTCTGGTCTGTGCTGAAGCAGGGCATTCTGGCAGCCAAGTGGCTTGACCTTAATTAGTGAGCCTGGTTACCCCCTCTCGGAACCACAGACTTAGAAATCGCCAGCTCATATACAGTGCATAAAATATATTTATATATATACCCTTATACACCATTTTAATAAAAAATATCACAAAATTCTTCTAAGTCCCTCGGGAAGAGTGAAAGACGCGCACGTTCATTTTCAGAGCTCCTAGACCTTCCCATAAGAAGTTAGCCAAAAAGTAGCTTCGAAAAACGCTTAGGTGAAGTTTCAGAGTTGCTTCTAATGTACCAAAGCTGGACTTAGACATAATTTCACTCTCACAACATTATGACTGGTTGGAGACAGTCCGAACCACAAGTACCGGGTCCATGGTTCTGGGCGTATACTGGGGGGCCGGGGACGACTCCCATTAACCCCTGACTATACCGGGGATACGCTTATCACAATGCCTTTCTGGTCTGTGCTGAAGCAGGGCATTCTGGCAGCCAAGTGGCTTGACCTTAATTAGTGAGCCTGGTTACCCCCTCTCGGAACCACAGACTTAGAAATCGCCAGCTCATATACAGTGCATAAAATATATTTATATATATACCCTTATACACCATTTTAATAAAAAATATCACAAAATTCTTCTAAGTCCCTCGGGAAGAGTGAAAGACGCGCACGTTCATTTTCAGAGCTCCTAGACCTTCCCATAAGAAGTTAGCCAAAAAGTAGCTTCGAAAAACGCTTAGGTGAAGTTTCAGAGTTGCTTCTAATGTACCAAAGCTGGACTTAGACATAATTTCACTCTCACAACATTATGGCTGGTTGGAGACAGTCCGAACCACAAGTACCGGGTCCATGGTTCTGGGCGTATACTGGGGGGACGGGGACGACTCCCATTAACCCCTGACTATACCGGGGATACGCTTATCACAATGCCTTTCTGGTCTGTGCTGAAGCAGGGCATTCTGGCAGCCAAGTGGCTTGACCTTTATTAGTGAGCCTGGTTACCCCCTCTCGGAACAACAGACTTAGAAATCGCCAGCTCATATACAGTGCATAAAATATATTTAGATATATACCCTTATACACCATTTTAATAAAAAATATCACAAAATTCTTCTACAGTAAGTCTCTCGGGAAGAGTGAATGACGCGCACGTTCATTTTCAGAGCTCCTAGACCTTCCTATAAGAAGTTAGCCAAAAAGTAGCTTCGAAAAACGCTTAGGTTAAGTTTCAGAGTTGCTTCTAATGTACCGAAGCTGGACTTAGACATAATTTCACTCTCACAACATTATGGCTGGTTGGAGACAGTCCGAACCACAAGTACCGGGTCCATGGTTCTGGGCGTATACTGGGGGGACGGGGGGGACTCCCATTAACCCCTGACTATACCGGGGATACGCTTATCACAATGCCTTTCTGGTCTGTGCTGAAGCAGGGCATTCTGGCAGCCAAGTGGCTTGACCTTAATTAGTGAGCCTGGTTACCCCCTCTCGGAACCACAGACTTAGAAATCGCCAGCTCATAAACAGTGCATTAAATATATTTATATATATACCCTTATACACCATTTTAATAAAAAATATCACAAAATTCTTCTAAGTCCCTCGGGAAGAGTGAAAGACGCGCACGTTCATTTTCAAAGCTCCTAGACCTTCCTATAAGAAGTTAGCCAAAAAGTAGCTTCGAAAAACGCTTAGGTTAAGTTTCAGAGTTGCTTCTAATGTACCGAAGCTGGACTTAGACATAATTTCACTCTCACAACATTATGGCTGGTTGGAGACAGTCCGAACCACAAGTACCGGGTCCATGGTTCTGGGCGTATACTGGGGGGACGGGGGGGACTCCCATTAACCCCTGACTATACCGGGGATACGCTTATCACAATGCCTTTCTGGTCTGTGCTGAAGCAGGGCATTCTGGCAGCCAAGTGGCTTGACCTTAATTAGTGAGCCTGGTTACCCCCTCTCGGAACCACAGACTTAGAAATCGCCAGCTCATATACAGTGCATAAAATATATTTAGATATATACCCTTATACACCATTTTAATAAAAAATATCACAAAATTCTTCTAAGTCCCTCGGGAAGAGTGAAAGACGCGCACGTTCATTTTCAGAGCTCCTAGACCTTCCCATAAGAAGTTAGCCAAAAAGTAGCTTCGAAAAACGCTTAGGTGAAGTTTCAGAGTTGCTTCTAATGTACCAAAGCTGGACTTAGACATAATTTCACTCTCACAACATTATGGCTGGTTGGAGACAGTCCGAACCACAAGTACCGGGTCCATGGTTCTGGGCGTATACTGGGGGGACGGGGACGACTCCCATTAACCCCTGACTATACCGGGGATACGCTTATCACAATGCCTTTCTGGTCTGTGCTGAAGCAGGGCATTCTGGCAGCCAAGTGGCTTGACCTTTATTAGTGAGCCTGGTTACCCCCTCTCGGAACAACAGACTTAGAAATCGCCAGCTCATATACAGTGCATAAAATATATTTAGATATATACCCTTATACACCATTTTAATAAAAAATATCACAAAATTCTTCTACAGTAAGTCCCTCGGGAAGAGTGAATGACGCGCACGTTCATTTTCAGAGCTCCTAGACCTTCCTATAAGAAGTTAGCCAAAAAGTAGCTTCGAAAAACGCTTAGGTTAAGTTTCAGAGTTGCTTCTAATGTACCGAAGCTGGACTTAGACATAATGTCACTCTCACAACATTATGGCTGGTTGGAGACAGTCCGAACCACAAGTACCGGGTCCATGGTTCTGGGCGTATACTGGGGGGACGGGGGGGACTCCCATTAACCCCTGACTATACCGGGGATACGCTTATCACAATGCCTTTCTGGTCTGTGCTGAAGCAGGGCATTCTGGCAGCCAAGTGGCTTGACCTTTATTAGTGAGCCTGGTTACCCCCTCTCGGAACAACAGACTTAGAAATCGCCAGCTCATATACAGTGTATAAAATATATTTATATATATACCCTTATACACCATTTTAATAAAAAATATCACAAAATTCTTCTAAGTCCCTCGGGAAGAGTGAAAGACGCGCACGTTCATTTTCAGAGCTCCTAGACCTTCCTATAAGAAGTTAGCCAAAAAGTAGCTTCGAAAAACGCTTAGGTTAAGTTTCAGAGTTGCTTCTAATGTACCGAAGCTGGACTTAGACATAATTTCACTCTCACAACATTATGGCTGGTTGGAGACAGTCCGAACCACAAGTACCGGGTCCATGGTTCTGGGCGTATACTGGGGGGACGGGGGGGACTCCCATTAACCCCTGACTATACCGGGGATACGCTTATCACAATGCCTTTCTGGTCTGTGCTGAAGCAGGGCATTCTGGCAGCCAAGTGGCTTGACCTTAATTAGTGAGCCTGGTTACCCCCTCTCGGAACCACAGACTTAGAAATCGCCAGCTCATATACAGTGCATAAAATATATTTATATATATACCCTTATACACCATTTTAATAAAAAATATCACAAAATTCTTCTAAGTCCCTCGGGAAGAGTGAAAGACGCGCACGTTCATTTTCAGAGCTCCTAGACCTTCCCATAAGAAGTTAGCCAAAAAGTAGCTTCGAAAAACGCTTAGGTGAAGTTTCAGAGTTGCTTCTAATGTACCAAAGCTGGACTTAGACATAATTTCACTCTCACAACATTATGACTGGTTGGAGACAGTCCGAACCACAAGTACCGGGTCCATGGTTCTGGGCGTATACTGGGGGGCCGGGGACGACTCCCATTAACCCCTGACTATACCGGGGATACGCTTATCAAAATGCCTTTCTGGTCTGTGCTGAAGCAGGGCATTCTGGCAGCCAAGTGGCTTGACCTTAATTAGTGAGCCTGGTTACCCCCTCTCGGAACCACAGACTTAGAAATCGCCAGCTCATATACAGTGCATAAAATATATTTATATATATACCCTTATACACCATTTTAATAAAAAATATCACAAAATTCTTCTAAGTCCCTCGGGAAGAGTGAAAGACGCGCACGTTCATTTTCAGAGCTCCTAGACCTTCCTATAAGAAGTTAGCCAAAAAGTAGCTTCGAAAAACGCTTAGGTTAAGTTTCAGAGTTGCTTCTAATGTACCGAAGCTGGACTTAGACATAATTTCACTCTCACAACATTATGGCTGGTTGGAGACAGTCCGAACCACAAGTACCGGGTCCATGGTTCTGGGCGTATACTGGGGGGACGGGGGGGACTCCCATTAACCCCTGACTATACCGGGGATACGCTTATCACAATGCCTTTCTGGTCTGTGCTGAAGCAGGGCATTCTGGCAGCCAAGTGGCTTGACCTTAATTAGTGAGCCTGGTTACCCCCTCTCGGAACCACAGACTTAGAAATCGCCAGCTCATATACAGTGCATAAAATATATTTAGATATATACCCTTATACACCATTTTAATAAAAAATATCACAAAATTCTTCTAAGTCCCTCGGGAAGAGTGAAAGACGCGCACGTTCATTTTCAGAGCTCCTAGACCTTCCCATAAGAAGTTAGCCAAAAAGTAGCTTCGAAAAACGCTTAGGTGAAGTTTCAGAGTTGCTTCTAATGTACCAAAGCTGGACTTAGACATAATTTCACTCTCACAACATTATGGCTGGTTGGAGACAGTCCGAACCACAAGTACCGGGTCCATGGTTCTGGGCGTATACTGGGGGGACGGGGACGACTCCCATTAACCCCTGACTATACCGGGGATACGCTTATCACAATGCCTTTCTGGTCTGTGCTGAAGCAGGGCATTCTGGCAGCCAAGTGGCTTGACCTTTATTAGTGAGCCTGGTTACCCCCTCTCGGAACAACAGACTTAGAAATCGCCAGCTCATATACAGTGCATAAAATATATTTAGATATATACCCTTATACACCATTTTAATAAAAAATATCACAAAATTCTTCTACAGTAAGTCCCTCGGGAAGAGTGAATGACGCGCACGTTCATTTTCAGAGCTCCTAGACCTTCCTATAAGAAGTTAGCCAAAAAGTAGCTTCGAAAAACGCTTAGGTTAAGTTTCAGAGTTGCTTCTAATGTACCGAAGCTGGACTTAGACATAATGTCACTCTCACAACATTATGGCTGGTTGGAGACAGTCCGAACCACAAGTACCGGGTCCATGGTTCTGGGCGTATACTGGGGGGACGGGGGGGACTCCCATTAACCCCTGACTATACCGGGGATACGCTTATCACAATGCCTTTCTGGTCTGTGCTGAAGCAGGGCATTCTGGCAGCCAAGTGGCTTGACCTTTATTAGTGAGCCTGGTTACCCCCTCTCGGAACAACAGACTTAGAAATCGCCAGCTCATATACAGTGTATAAAATATATTTATATATATACCCTTATACACCATTTTAATAAAAAATATCACAAAATTCTTCTAAGTCCCTCGGGAAGAGTGAAAGACGCGCACGTTCATTTTCAGAGCTCCTAGACCTTCCTATAAGAAGTTAGCCAAAAAGTAGCTTCGAAAAACGCTTAGGTTAAGTTTCAGAGTTGCTTCTAATGTACCGAAGCTGGACTTAGACATAATTTCACTCTCACAACATTATGGCTGGTTGGAGACAGTCCGAACCACAAGTACCGGGTCCATGGTTCTGGGCGTATACTGGGGGGACGGGGGGGACTCCCATTAACCCCTGACTATACCGGGGATACGCTTATCACAATGCCTTTCTGGTCTGTGCTGAAGCAGGGCATTCTGGCAGCCAAGTGGCTTGACCTTAATTAGTGAGCCTGGTTACCCCCTCTCGGAACCACAGACTTAGAAATCGCCAGCTCATATACAGTGCATAAAATATATTTATATATATACCCTTATACACCATTTTAATAAAAAATATCACAAAATTCTTCTAAGTCCCTCGGGAAGAGTGAAAGACGCGCACGTTCATTTTCAGAGCTCCTAGACCTTCCCATAAGAAGTTAGCCAAAAAGTAGCTTCGAAAAACGCTTAGGTGAAGTTTCAGAGTTGCTTCTAATGTACCAAAGCTGGACTTAGACATAATTTCACTCTCACAACATTATGACTGGTTGGAGACAGTCCGAACCACAAGTACCGGGTCCATGGTTCTGGGCGTATACTGGGGGGCCGGGGACGACTCCCATTAACCCCTGACTATACCGGGGATACGCTTATCAAAATGCCTTTCTGGTCTGTGCTGAAGCAGGGCATTCTGGCAGCCAAGTGGCTTGACCTTAATTAGTGAGCCTGGTTACCCCCTCTCGGAACCACAGACTTAGAAATCGCCAGCTCATATACAGTGCATAAAATATATTTATATATATACCCTTATACACCATTTTAATAAAAAATATCACAAAATTCTTCTAAGTCCCTCGGGAAGAGTGAAAGACGCGCACGTTCATTTTCAGAGCTCCTAGACCTTCCTATAAGAAGTTAGCCAAAAAGTAGCTTCGAAAAACGCTTAGGTTAAGTTTCAGAGTTGCTTCTAATGTACCAAAGCTGGACTTAGACATAATTTCACTCTCACAACATTATGGCTGGTTGGAGACAGTCCGAACCACAAGTACCGGGTCCATGGTTCTGGGCGTATACTGGGGGGACGGGGGGGACTCCCATTAACCCCTGACTATACCGGGGATACGCTTATCACAATGCCTTTCTGGTCTGTGCTGAAGCAGGGCATTCAGGCAGCCAAGTGGCTTGACCTTAATTAGTGAGCCTGGTTACCCCCTCTCGGAACCACAGACTTAGAAATCGCCAGCTCATATACAGTGCATAAAATATATTTATATATATACCCTTATACACCATTTTAATAAAAAATATCACAAAATTCTTCTAAGTCCCTCGGGAAGAGTGAAAGACGCGCACGTTCATTTTCAGAGCTGCTAGACCTTCCCATAAGAAGTTAGCCAAAAAGTAGCTTCGAAAAACGCTTAGGTGAAGTTTCAGAGTTGCTTCTAATGTACCAAAGCTGGACTTAGACATAATTTCACTCTCACAACATTATGGCTGGTTGGAGACAGTCCGAACCACAAGTACCGGGTCCATGGTTCTGGGCGTATACTGGGGGGACGGGGACGACTCCCATTAACCCCTGACTATACCGGGGATACGCTTATCACAATGCCTTTCTGGTCTGTGCTGAAGCAGGGCATTCTGGCAGCCAAGTGGCTTGACCTTAATTAGTGAGCCTGGTTACCCCCTCTCGGAACCACAGACTTAGAAATCGCCAGCTCATATACAGTGCATAAAATATATTTATATATATACCCTTATACACCATTTTAATAAAAAATATCACAAAATTCTTCTAAGTCCCTCGGGAAGAGTGAAAGACGCGCACGTTCATTTTCAGAGCTCCTAGACCTTCCCATAAGAAGTTAGCCAAAAAGTAGCTTCGAAAAACGCTTAGGTGAAGTTTCAGAGTTGCTTCTAATGTACCAAAGCTGGACTTAGACATAATTTCACTCTCACAACATTATGACTGGTTGGAGACAGTCCGAACCACAAGTACCGGGTCCATGGTTCTGGGCGTATACTGGGGGGCCGGGGACGACTCCCATTAACCCCTGACTATACCGGGGATACGCTTATCACAATGCCTTTCTGGTCTGTGCTGAAGCAGGGCATTCTGGCAGCCAAGTGGCTTGACCTTAATTAGTGAGCCTGGTTACCCCCTCTCGGAACCACAGACTTAGAAATCGCCAGCTCATACTGTATACAGTGCATAAAATATATTTATATATATACCCTTATACACCATTTTAATAAAAAATATCACAAAATTCTTCTACAGTAAGTCTCTCGGGAAGAGTGAATGACGCGCACGTTCATTTTCAGAGCTCCTAGACCTTCCTATAAGAAGTTAGCCAAAAAGTAGCTTCGAAAAACGCTTAGGTTAAGTTTCAGAGTTGCTTCTAATGTACCGAAGCTGGACTTAGACATAATGTCACTCTCACAACATTATGGCTGGTTGGAGACAGTCCGAACCACAAGTACCGGGTCCATGGTTCTGGGCGTATACTGGGGGGACGGGGGGGACTCCCATTAACCCCTGACTATACCGGGGATACGCTTATCACAATGCCTTTCTGGTCTGTGCTGAAGCAGGGCATTCTGGCAGCCAAGTGGCTTGACCTTTATTAGTGAGCCTGGTTACCCCCTCTCGGAACAACAGACTTAGAAATCGCCAGCTCATATACAGTGTATAAAATATATTTATATATATACCCTTATACACCATTTTAATAAAAAATATCACAAAATTCTTCTAAGTCCCTCGGGAAGAGTGAAAGACGCGCACGTTCATTTTCAGAGCTCCTAGACCTTCCTATAAGAAGTTAGCCAAAAGGTAGCTTCGAAAAACGCTTAGGTTAAGTTTCAGAGTTGCTTCTAATGTACCGAAGCTGGACTTAGACATAATTTCACTCTCACAACATTATGGCTGGTTGGAGACAGTCCGAACCACAAGTACCGGGTCCATGGTTCTGGGCGTATACTGGGGGGACGGGGGGGACTCCCATTAACCCCTGACTATACCGGGGATACGCTTATCACAATGCCTTTCTGGTCTGTGCTGAAGCAGGGCATTCTGGCAGCCAAGTGGCTTGACCTTAATTAGTGAGCCTGGTTACCCCCTCTCGGAACCACAGACTTAGAAATCGCCAGCTCATATACAGTGCATAAAATATATTTATATATATACCCTTATACACCATTTTAATAAAAAATATCACAAAATTCTTCTAAGTCCCTCGGGAAGAGTGAAAGACGCGCACGTTCATTTTCAGAGCTCCTAGACCTTCCCATAAGAAGTTAGCCAAAAAGTAGCTTCGAAAAACGCTTAGGTGAAGTTTCAGAGTTGCTTCTAATGTACCAAAGCTGGACTTAGACATAATTTCACTCTCACAACATTATGGCTGGTTGGAGACAGTCCGAACCACAAGTACCGGGTCCATGGTTCTGGGCGTATACTGGGGGGACGGGGGGGACTCCCATTAACCCCTGACTATACCGGGGATACGCTTATCACAATGCCTTTCTGGTCTGTGCTGAAGCAGGGCATTCTGGCAGCCAAGTGGCTTGACCTTTATTAGTGAGCCTGGTTACCCCCTCTCGGAACCACAGACTTAGAAATCGCCAGCTCATATACAGTGCATAAAATATATTTATATATATACCCTTATACACCATTTTAATAAAAAATATCACAAAATTCTTCTAAGTCCCTCGGGAAGAGTGAAAGACGCGCACGTTCATTTTCAGAGCTCCTAGACCTTCCCATAAGAAGTTAGCCAAAAAGTAGCTTCGAAAAACGCTTAGGTGAAGTTTCAGAGTTGCTTCTAATGTACCAAAGCTGGACTTAGACATAATTTCACTCTCACAACATTATGGCTGGTTGGAGACAGTCCGAACCACAAGTACCGGGTCCATGGTTCTGGGCGTATACTGGGGGGACGGGGACGACTCCCATTAACCCCTGACTATACCGGGGATACGCTTATCACAATGCCTTTCTGGTCTGTGCTGAAGCAGGGCATTCTGGCAGCCAAGTGGCTTGGCCTTTATTAGTGAGCCTGGTTACCCCCTCTCGGAACAACAGACTTAGAAATCGCCAGCTCATATACAGTGCATAAAATATATTTAGATATATACCCTTATACACCATTTTAATAAAAAATATCACAAAATTCTTCTACAGTAAGTCCCTCGGGAAGAGTGAATGACGCGCACGTTCATTTTCAGAGCTCCTAGACCTTCCTATAAGAAGTTAGCCAAAAAGTAGCTTCGAAAAACGCTTAGGTTAAGTTTCAGAGTTGCTTCTAATGTACCGAAGCTGGACTTAGACATAATGTCACTCTCACAACATTATGGCTGGTTGGAGACAGTCCGAACCACAAGTACCGGGTCCATGGTTCTGGGCGTATACTGGGGGGACGGGGGGGACTCCCATTAACCCCTGACTATACCGGGGATACGCTTATCACAATGCCTTTCTGGTCTGTGCTGAAGCAGGGCATTCTGGCAGCCAAGTGGCTTGACCTTTATTAGTGAGCCTGGTTACCCCCAGTCGGAACAACAGACTTAGAAATCGCCAGCTCATATACAGTGCATAAAATATATTTATATATATATACCCTTATACACCATTTTAATAAAAAATATCACAAAATTCTTCTAAGTCCCTCGGGAAGAGTGAAAGACGCGCACGTTCATTTTCAGAGCTCCTAGACCTTCCTATAAGAAGTTAGCCAAAAAGTAGCTTCGAAAAACGCTTAGGTTAAGTTTCAGAGTTGCTTCTAATGTACCGAAGCTGGACTTAGACATAATTTCACTCTCACAACATTATGGCTGGTTGGAGACAGTCCGAACCACAAGTACCGGGTCCATGGTTCTGGGCGTATACTGGGGGGACGGGGGGGACTCCCATTAACCCCTGACTATACCGGGGATACGCTTATCACAATGCCTTTCTGGTCTGTGCTGAAGCAGGGCATTCTGGCAGCCAAGTGGCTTGACCTTAATTAGTGAGCCTGGTTACCCCCTCTCGGAACCACAGACTTAGAAATCGCCAGCTCATATACAGTGCATAAAATATATTTATATATATACCCTTATACACCATTTTAATAAAAAATATCACAAAATTCTTCTAAGTCCCTCGGGAAGAGTGAAAGACGCGCACGTTCATTTTCAGAGCTCCTAGACCTTCCTATAAGAAGTTAGCCAAAAAGTAGCTTCGAAAAACGCTTAGGTTAAGTTTCAGAGTTGCTTCTAATGTACCGAAGCTGGACTTAGACATAATTTCACTCTCACAACATTATGGCTGGTTGGAGACAGTCCGAACCACAAGTACCGGGTCCATGGTTCTGGGCGTATACTGGGGGGACGGGGGGGACTCCCATTAACCCCTGACTATACCGGGGATACGCTTATCACAATGCCTTTCTGGTCTGTGCTGAAGCAGGGCATTCTGGCAGCCAAGTGGCTTGACCTTAATTAGTGAGCCTGGTTACCCCCTCTCGGAACCACAGACTTAGAAATCGCCAGCTCATATACAGTGCATAAAATATATTTATATATATACCCTTATACACCATTTTAATAAAAAATATCACAAAATTCTTCTAAGTCCCTCGGGAAGAGTGAAAGACGCGCACGTTCATTTTCAGAGCTCCTAGACCTTCCCATAAGAAGTTAGCCAAAAAGTAGCTTCGAAAAACGCTTAGGTGAAGTTTCAGAGTTGCTTCTAATGTACCAAAGCTGGACTTAGACATAATTTCACTCTCACAACATTATGGCTGGTTGGAGACAGTCCGAACCACAAGTACCGGGTCCATGGTTCTGGGCGTATACTGGGGGGACAGGGACGACTCCCATTAACCCCTGACTATACCGGGGATACGCTTATCACAATGCCTTTCTGGTCTGTGCTGAAGCAGGGCATTCTGGCAGCCAAGTACCTTGACCTTTATTAGTGAGCCTGGTTACCCCCTCTCGGAACAACAGACTTAGAAATCGCCAGCTCATATACAGTGCATAAAATATATTTATATATATACCCTTATACACCATTTTAATAAAAAATATCACAAAATTCTTCTAAGTCCCTCGGGAAGAGTGAAAGACGCGCACGTTCATTTTCAGAGCTCCTAGACCTTCCTATAAGAAGTTAGCCAAAAAGTAGCTTCGAAAAACGCTTAGGTTAAGTTTCAGAGTTGCTTCTAATGTACCGAAGCTGGACTTAACATAATTTCACTCTCACAACATTATGGCTGGTTGGAGACAGTCCGAACCACAAGTACCGGGTCCATGGTTCTGGGCGTATACTGGGGGGACGGGGACGACTCCCATTAACCCCTGACTATACCGGGGATACGCTTATCCCAATGCCTTTCTGGTCTGTGCTGAAGCAGGGCATTCTGGCAGCCAAGTGGCTTGACCTTAATTAGTGAGCCTGGTTACCCCCTCTCGGAACCACAGACTTAGAAATCGCCAGCTCATATACAGTGCATAAAATATATTTATATATATATACCCTTATACACCATTTTAATAAAAAATATCACAAAATTCTTCTAAGTCCCTCGGGAAGAGTGAAAGACGCGCACGTTCATTTTCAGAGCTCCTAGACCTTCCCATAAGAAGTTAGCCAAAAAGTAGCTTCGAAAAACGCTTAGGTGAAGTTTCAGAGTTGCTTCTAATGTACCAAAGCTGGACTTAGACATAATTTCACTCTCACAACATTATGGCTGGTTGGAGACAGTCCGAACCACAAGTACCGGGTCCATGGTTCTGGGCGTATACTGGGGGGACGGGGACGACTCCCATTAACCCCTGACTATACCGGGGATACGCTTATCACAATGCCTTTCTGGTCTGTGCTGAAGCAGGGCATTCTGGCAGCCAAGTGGCTTGACCTTTATTAGTGAGCCTGGTTACACCCTCTCGGAACAACAGACTTAGAAATCGCCAGCTCATATACAGTGCATAAAATATATTTAGATATATACCCTTATACACCATTTTAATAAAAAATATCACAAAATTCTTCTACAGTAAGTCCCTCGGGAAGAGTGAATGACGCGCACGTTCATTTTCAGAGCTCCTAGACCTTCCTATAAGAAGTTAGCCAAAAAGTAGCTTCGAAAAACGCTTAGGTTAAGTTTCAGAGTTGCTTCTAATGTACCGAAGCTGGACTTAGACATAATGTCACTCTCACAACATTATGGCTGGTTGGAGACAGTCCGAACCACAAGTACCGGGTCCATGGTTCTGGGCGTATACTGGGGGGACGGGGGGGACTCCCATTAACCCCTGACTATACCGGGGATACGCTTATCACAATGCCTTTCTGGTCTGTGCTGAAGCAGGGCATTCTGGCAGCCAAGTGGCTTGACCTTTATTAGTGAGCCTGGTTACCCCTAGTCGGAACAACAGACTTAGAAATCGCCAGCTCATATACAGTGCATAAAATATATTTATATATATATACCCTTATACACCATTTTAATAAAAAATATCACAAAATTCTTCTAAGTCCCTCGGGAAGAGTGAAAGACGCGCACGTTCATTTTCAGAGCTCCTAGACCTTCCTATAAGAAGTTAGCCAAAAAGTAGCTTCGAAAAACGCTTAGGTTAAGTTTCAGAGTTGCTTCTAATGTACCGAAGCTGGACTTAGACATAATTTCACTCTCACAACATTATGGCTGGTTGGAGACAGTCCGAACCACAAGTACCGGGTCCATGGTTCTGGGCGTATACTGGGGGGACGGGGGGGACTCCCATTAACCCCTGACTATACCGGGGATACGCTTATCACAATGCCTTTCTGGTCTGTGCTGAAGCAGGGCATTCTGGCAGCCAAGTGGCTTGACCTTAATTAGTGAGCCTGGTTACCCCCTCTCGGAACCACAGACTTAGAAATCGCCAGCTCATATACAGTGCATAAAATATATTTATATATATACCCTTATACACCATTTTAATAAAAAATATCACAAAATTCTTCTAAGTCCCTCGGAAAGAGTGAAAGACGCGCACGTTCATTTTCAGAGCTCCTAGACCTTCCTATAAGAAGTTAGCCAAAAAGTAGCTTCGAAAAACGCTTAGGTTAAGTTTCAGAGTTGCTTCTAATGTACCGAAGCTGGACTTAGACATAATTTCACTCTCACAACATTATGGCTGGTTGGAGACAGTCCGAACCACAAGTACCGGGTCCATGGTTCTGGGCGTATACTGGGGGGACGGGGACGACTCCCATTAACCCCTGACTATACCGGGGATACGCTTATCACAATGCCTTTCTGGTCTATGCTGAAGCAGGGCATTCTGGCAGCCAAGTGGCTTGACCTTAATTAGTGAGCCTGGTTACCCCCTCTCGGAACCACAGACTTAGAAATCGCCAGCTCATATACAGTGCATAAAATATATTTATATATATACCCTTATACACCATTTTAATAAAAAATATCACAAAATTCTTCTAAGTCCCTCGGGAAGAGTGAAAGACGCGCACGTTCATTTTCAGAGCTCCTAGACCTTCCTATAAGAAGTTAGCCAAAAAGTAGCTTCGAAAAACGCTTAGGTTAAGTTTCAGAGTTGCTTCTAATGTACCGAAGCTGGACTTAACATAATTTCACTCTCACAACATTATGGCTGGTTGGAGACAGTCCGAACCACAAGTACCGGGTCCATGGTTCTCGGCGTATACTGGGGGGACGGGGGGGACTCCCATTAACCCCTGACTATACCGGGGATACGCTTATCACAATGCCTTTCTGGTCTGTGCTGAAGCAGGGCATTCTGGCAGCCAAGTGGCTTGACCTTAATTAGTGAGCCTGGTTACCCCCTCTCGGAACCACAGACTTAGAAATCGCCAGCTCATATACAGTGCATAAAATATATTTATATATATACCCTTATACACCATTTTAATAAAAAATATCACAAAATTCTTCTAAGTCCCTCGGGAAGAGTGAAAGACGCGCACGTTCATTTTCAGAGCTCCTAGACCTTCCTATAAGAAGTTAGCCAAAAAGTAGCTTCGAAAAACGCTTAGGTTAAGTTTCAGAGTTGCTTCTAATGTACCGAAGCTGGACTTAACATAATTTCACTCTCACAACATTATGGCTGGTTGGAGACAGTCCGAACCACAAGTACCGGGTCCATGGTTCTCGGCGTATACTGGGGGGACGGGGGGGACTCCCATTAACCCCTGACTATATCGGGGATACGCTTATCACAATGCCTTTCTGGTCTGTGCTGAAGCAGGGCATTCTGGCAGCCAAGTGGCTTGACCTTAATTAGTGAGCCTGGTTACCCCCTCTCGGAACCACAGACTTAGAAATCGCCAGCTCATATACAGTGCATAAAATATATTTATATATATACCCTTATACACCATTTTAATAAAAAATATCACAAAATTCTTCTAAGTCCCTCGGGAAGAGTGAAAGATGCGCACGTTCATTTTCAGAGCTCCTAGACCTTCCCATAAGAAGTTAGCCAAAAAGTAGCTTCGAAAAACGCTTAGGTGAAGTTTCAGAGTTGCTTCTAATGTACCAAAGCTGGACTTAGACATAATTTAACTCTCACAACATTATGGCTGGTTGGAGACAGTCCGAACCACAAGTACCGGGTCCATGGTTCTGGGCGTATACTGGGGGGACGGGGACGACTCCCATTAACCCCTGACTATACCGGGGATACGCTTATCACAATGCCTTTCTGGTCTGTGCTGAAGCAGGGCATTCTGGCAGCCAAGTGGCTTGACCTTTATTAGTGAGCCTGGTTACCCCCTCTCGGAACAACAGACTTAGAAATCGCCAGCTCATATACAGTGCATAAAATATATTTATATATATACCCTTATACACCATTTTAATAAAAAATATCACAAAATTCTTCTAAGTCCCTCGGGAAGAGTGAAAGACGCGCACGTTCATTTTCAGAGCTCCTAGACCTTCCCATAAGAAGTTAGCCAAAAAGTAGCTTCGAAAAACGCTTAGGTGAAGTTTCAGAGTTGCTTCTAATGTACCAAAGCTGGACTTAGACATAATTTCACTCTCACAACATTATGGCTGGTTGGAGACAGTCCGAACCACAAGTACCGGGTCCATGGTTCTGGGCGTATACTGGGGGGACGGGGACGACTCCCATTAACCCCTGACTATACCGGGGATACGCTTATCACAATGCCTTTCTGGTCTGTGCTGAAGCAGGGCATTCTGGCAGCCAAGTGGCTTGGCCTTTATTAGTGAGCCTGGTTACCCCCTCTCGGAACAACAGACTTAGAAATCGCCAGCTCATATACAGTGCATAAAATATATTTAGATATATACCCTTATACACCATTTTAATAAAAAATATCACAAAATTCTTCTACAGTAAGTCCCTCGGGAAGAGTGAATGACGCGCACGTTCATTTTCAGAGCTCCTAGACCTTCCTATAAGAAGTTAGCCAAAAAGTAGCTTCGAAAAACGCTTAGGTTAAGTTTCAGAGTTGCTTCTAATGTACCGAAGCTGGACTTAGACATAATGTCACTCTCACAACATTATGGCTGGTTGGAGACAGTCCGAACCACAAGTACCGGGTCCATGGTTCTGGGCGTATACTGGGGGGACGGGGGGGACTCCCATTAACCCCTGACTATACCGGGGATACGCTTATCACAATGCCTTTCTGGTCTGTGCTGAAGCAGGGCATTCTGGCAGCCAAGTGGCTTGACCTTTATTAGTGAGCCTGGTTACCCCCTCTCGGAACAACAGACTTAGAAATCGCCAGCTCATATACAGTGCATAAAATATATTTATATATATACCCTTATACACCATTTTAATAAAAAATATTACAAAATTCTTCTAAGTCCCTCGGGAAGAGTGAAAGACGCGCACGTTCATTTTCAGAGCTCCTAGACCTTCCTATAAGAAGTTAGCCAAAAAGTAGCTTCGAAAAACGCTTAGGTTAAGTTTCAGAGTTGCTTCTAATGTACCGAAGCTGGACTTAGACATAATTTCACTCTCACAACATTATGGCTGGTTGGAGACAGTCCGAACCACAAGTACCGGGTCCATGGTTCTGGGCGTATACTGGGGGGACGGGGACGACTCCCATTAACCCCTGACTATACCGGGGATACGCTTATCACAATGCCTTTCCTGTCTGTGCTGAAGCAGGGCATTCTGGCAGCCAAGTGGCTTGACCTTTATTAGTGAGCCTGGTTACCCCCTCTCGGAACCACAGACTTAGAAATCGCCAGCTCATATACAGTGCATAAAATATATTTATATATATACCCTTATACACCATTTTAATAAAAAATATCACAAAATTCTTCTAAGTCCCTCGGGAAGAGTGAAAGACGCGCACGATCATTTTCAGAGCTCCTAGACCTTCCTATAAGAAGTTAGCCAAAAAGTAGCTTCGAAAAACGCTTAGGTTAAGTTTCAGAGTTGCTTCTAATGTACCGAAGCTGGACTTAGACATAATTTCACTCTCACAACATTATGGCTGGTTGGAGACAGTCCGAACCACAAGTACCGGGTCCATGGTTCTGGGCGTATACTGGGGGGACGGGGACGACTCCCATTAACCCCTGACTATACCGGGGATACGCTTATCACAATGCCTTTCTGGTCTGTGCTGAAGCAGGGCATTCTGGCAGCCAAGTGGCTTGACCTTAATTAGTGAGCCTGGTTACCCCCTCTCGGAACCACAGACTTAGAAATCGCCAGCTCATATACAGTGCATAAAATATATTTATATATATACCCTTATTCACCATTTTAATAAAAAATATCACAAAATTCTTCTAAGTCCCTCGGAAGAGTGAAAGACGCGCACGTTCATTTTCAGAGCTCCTAGACCTTCCTATAAGAAGTTAGCCAAAAAGTAGCTTCGAAAAACGCTTAGGTGAAGTTTCAGAGTTGCTTCTAATGTACCAAAGCTGGACTTAGACATAATTTCACTCTCACAACATTATGGCTGGTTGGAGACAGTCCGAACCACAAGTACCGGGTCCATGGTTCTGGCCGTATACTGGGGGGACGGGGACGACTCCCATTAACCCCTGACTATACCGGGGATACGCTTATCACAATGCCTTTCTGGTCTGTGCTGAAGCAGGGCATTCTGGCAGCCAAGTGGCTTGACCTTTATTAGTGAGCCTGGTTACCCCCTCTCGGAACAACAGACTTAGAAATCGCCAGCTCATATACAGTGCATAAAATATATTTATATATATACCCTTATACACCATTTTAATAAAAAATATCACAAAATTCTTCTAAGTCCCTCGGGAAGAGTGAAAGACGCGCACGTTCATTTTCAGAGCTCCTAGACCTTCCTATAAGAAGTTAGCCAAAAAGTAGCTTCGAAAAACGCTTAGGTTAAGTTTCAGAGTTGCTTCTAATGTACCGAAGCTGGACTTAGACATAATTTCACTCTCACAACATTATGGCTGGTTGGAGACAGTCCGAACCACAAGTACCGGGTCCATGGTTCTGGGCGTATACTGGGGGGACGGGGGGGACTCCCATTAACCCCTGACTATACCGGGGATACGCTTATCACAATGCCTTTCTGGTCTGTGCTGAAGCAGGGCATTCTGGCAGCCAAGTGGCTTGACCTTAATTAGTGAGCCTGGTTACCCCCTCTCGGAACCACAGACTTAGAAATCGCCAGCTCATAAACAGTGCATAAAATATATTTATATATATACCCTTATACACCATTTTAATAAAAAATATCACAAAATTCTTCTAAGTCCCTCGGGAAGAGTGAAAGACGCGCACGTTCATTTTCAGAGCTCCTAGACCTTCCTATAAGAAGTTAGCCAAAAAGTAGCTTCGAAAAACGCTTAGTTTAAGTTTCAGAGTTGCTTCTAATGTACCGAAGCTGGACTTAGACATAATTTCACTCTCACAACATTATGGCTGGTTGGAGACAGTCCGAACCACAAGTACCGGGTCCATGGTTCTGGGCGTATACTGGGGGGACGGGGACGACTCCCATTAACCCCTGACTATACCGGGGATACGCTTATTACAATGCCTTTCCGGTCTGTGCTGAAGCAGGGCATTCTGGCAGCCAAGTGGCTTGACCTTTATTAGTGAGCCTGGTTACCCCCTCTCGGAACAACAGACTTAGAAATCGCCAGCTCATATACAGTGCATAAAATATATTTATATATATACCCTTATACACCATTTAATAAAAAATATCACAACATTCTTCTAAGTCCCTCGGGAAGAGTAAAAGACGCGCACGTTCATTTTCAGAGCTCCTAGACCTTCCTATAAGAAGTTAGCCAAAAAGTAGCTTCGAAAAACGCTTAGGTTAAGTTTCAGAGTTGCTTCTAATGTACCAAAGCTGGACTTAGACATAATTTCACTCTCACAACATTATGGCTGGTTGGAGACAGTCCGAACCACAAGTACCGGGTCCATGGTTCTGGGCGTAAACTGGGGGGACCGGGACGACTCCCATTAACCCCTGACTATACCGGGGATACGCTTATCACAATGCCTTTCTGGTCTGTGCTGAAGCAGGGCATTCTGGCAGCCAAGTGGCTTGACCTTTATTAGTGAGCCTGGTTACCCCCTCTCGGAACAACAGACTTAGAAATCGCCAGCTCATATACAGTGCATAAAATATATTTATATATATACCCTTATACACCATTTTAATAAAAAATATCACAAAATTCTTCTAAGTCCCTCGGGAAGAGTGAAAGACGCGCACGTTCATTTTCAGAGCTCCTAGACCTTCCTATAAGAAGTTAGCCAAAAAGTAGCTTCGAAAAACGCTTAGGTTAAGTTTCAGAGTTGCTTCTAATGTACCGAAGCTGGACTTAGACATAATTTCACTCTCACAACATTATGGCTGGTTGGAGACAGTCCGAACCACAAGTACCGGGTCCATGGTTCTGGGCGTATACTGGGGGGACGGGGGGGACTCCCATTAACCACTGACTATACCGGGGATACGCTTATTACAATGCCTTTCCGGTCTGTGCTGAAGCAGGGCATTCTGGCAGCCAAGTGGCTTGACCTTTATTATTGAGCCTGGTTACCCCCTCTCGGAACAACAGACTTAGAAATCGCCAGCTCATATACAGTGCATAAAATATATTTATATATATACCCTTATACACCATTTAATAAAAAATATCACAAAATTCTTCTAAGTCCCTCGGGAAGAGTGAAAGACGCGCACGTTCATTTTCAGAGCTCCTAGACCTTCCTATAAGAAGTTAGCCAAAAAGTAGCTTCGAAAAACGCTTAGGTTAAGTTTCAGAGTTGCTTCTAATGTACCAAAGCTGGACTTAGACATAATTTCACTCTCACAACATTATGGCTGGTTGGAGACAGTCCGAACCACAAGTACCGGGTCCATGGTTCTGGGCGTAAACTGGGGGGACCGGGACGACTCCCATTAACCCCTGACTATACCGGGGATACGCTTATCACAATGCCTTTCTGGTCTGTGCTGAAGCAGGGCATTCTGGCAGCCAAGTGGCTTGACCTTTATTAGTGAGCCTGGTTACCCCCTCTCGGAACCACAGACTTAGAAATCGCCAGCTCATATACAGTGCATAAAATATATTTATATATATACCCTTATACACCATTTTAATAAAAAATATCACAAAATTCTTCTAATCCCTCGGAAGAGTGAAAGACGCGCACGTTCATTTTCAGAGCTCCTAGACCTTCCTATAAGAAGTTAGCCAAGAAGTAGCTTCGAAAAACGCTTAGGTGAAGTTTCAGAGTTGCTTCTAATGTACCGAAGCTGGACTTAGACATAATTTCACTCTCACAACATTATGGCTGGTTGGAGACAGTCCGAACCACAAGTACCGGGTCCATGGTTCTGGGCGTATACTGGGGGGACGGGGACGACTCCCATTAACCCCTGACTATACCGGGGATACGCTTATCACAATGCCTTTCTGGTCTGTGCTGAAGCAGGGCATTCTGGCAGCCAAGTGGCTTGACCTTTATTAGTGAGCCTGGTTACCCCCTCTCGGAACAACAGACTTAGAAATCGCCAGCTCATATACAGTGCATAAAATATATTTACAGTATATATATACCCTTATACACCATTTTAATAAAAAATATCACAAAATTCTTCTAAGTCCCTCGGGAAGAGTGAAAGACGCGCACGTTCATTTTCAGAGCTCCTAGACCTTCCTATAAGAAGTTAGCCAAAAAGTAGCTTCGAAAAACGCTTAGGTTAAGTTTCAGAGTTGCTTCTAATGTACCGAAGCTGGACTTAGACATAATTTCACTCTCACAACATTATGGCTGGTTGGAGACAGTCCGAACCACAAGTACCGGGTCCATGGTTCTGGGCGTATACTGGGGGGACGGGGACGACTCCCATTAACCCCTGACTATACCGGGGATACGCTTATCACAATGCCTTTCTGGTCTGTGCTGAAGCAGGGCATTCTGGCAGCCAAGTGGCTTGACCTTTATTAGTGAGCCTGGTTACCCCCTCTCGGAACAACAGACTTAGAAATCGCCAGCTCATATACAGTGCATAAAATATATTTATATATATACCCTTATACACCATTTTAATAAAAAATATCACAAAATTCTTCTAAGTCCCTCGGGAAGAGTGAAAGACGCGCACGTTCATTTTCAGAGCTCCTAGACCTTCCTATAAGAAGTTAGCCAAAAAGTAGCTTCGAAAAACGCTTAGGTTAAGTTTCAGAGTTGCTTCTAATGTACCAAAGCTGGACTTAGACATAATTTCACTCTCACAACATTATGGCTGGTTGGAGACAGTCCGAACCACAAGTACCGGGTCCATGGTTCTGGGCGTAAACTGGGGGGACCGGGACGACTCCCATTAACCCCTGACTATACCGGGGATACGCTTATCACAATGCCTTTCTGGTCTGTGCTGAAGCAGGGCATTCTGGCAGCCAAGTGGCTTGACCTTTATTAGTGAGCCTGGTTACCCCCTCTCGGAACCACAGACTTAGAAATCGCTAGCTCATATACAGTGCATAAAATATATTTATACTGTATATATACCCTTATACACCATTTTAATAAAAAATATCACAAAATTCTTCTAAGTCCCTCGGGAAGAGTGAAAGACGCGCACGTTCATTTTCAGAGCTCTTAGACCTTCCCATAAGAAGTTAGCCAAAAAGTAGCTTCGAAAAACGCTTAGGTTAAGTTTCAGAGTTGCTTCTAATGTACCGAAGCTGGACTTAGACATAATTTCACTCTCACAACATTATGGCTGGTTGGAGACAGTCCGAACCACAAGTACCGGGTCCATGGTTCTGGGCGTATACTGGGGGGACGGGGACGACTCCCATTAATCCCTGACTATACCGGGGATACGCTTATCACAATGCCTTTCTGGTCTGTGCTGAAGCAGGGCATTCTGGCAGCCAAGTGGCTTGACCTTAATTAGTGAGCCTGGTTACCCCCTCTCGGAACCACAGACTTAGAAATCGCCAGCTCATATACAGTGCATAAAATATATTTATATATACACCCTTATACACCATTTTAATAAAAAATATCACAAAATTCTTCTAAGTCCCTCGGGAAGAGTGAAAGACGCGCACATTCATTTTCAGAGCTCCTAGGCCTTCCCATAAGAAGTTAGCAAAAAAGTAGCTTCGAAAAACGCTTAGGTTAAGTTTCAGAGTTGCTTCTAATGTACCGAAGCTGGACTTTGACATAATTTCACTCTCACAACATTATGGCTGGTTGGAGACAGTCCGAACCACAAGTACCGGGTCCATGGTTCTGGGCGTATACTGGGGGGACGGGGACGACTCCCATTAACCCCTGACTATACCGGGGATACGCTTATCACAATGCCTTTCTGGTCTGTGCTGAAGCAGGGCATTCTGGCAGCCAAGTGGCTTGACCTTAATTAGTGAGCCTGGTTACCCCCTCTCGGAACCACAGACTTAGAAATCGCCAGCTCATATACAGTGCATAAAATATATTTATATATATACCCTTATACACCATTTTAATAAAAAATATCACAAAATTCTTCTAAGTACCTCGGGAAGAGTGAAAGACGCGCACGTTCATTTTCAGAGCTCCTAGACCTTCTAATAAGAAGTTAGCCAAAAAGTAGCTTCGAAAAACGCTTAGGTGAAGTTTCAGAGTTGCTTCTAATGTACCAAAGCTGGACTTAGACATAATTTCACTCTCACAACATTATGGCTGGTTGGAGACAGTCCGAACCACAAGTACCGGGTCCATGGTTCTGGGCGTATACTGGGGGGACGGGGATGACTCCCATTAACCCCTGACTATACCGGGGATACGCTTATCACAATGCCTTTCTGGTCTGTGCTGAAGCAGGGCATTCTGGCAGCCAAGTGGCTTGACCTTTATTAGTGAGCCTGGTTACCCCCTCTCGGAACAACAGACTTAGAAATCGCCAGCTCATATACAGTGCATAAAATATATTTATATATATACCCTTATACACCATTTTAATAAAAAATATCACAAAATTCTTCTAAGTCCCTCGGGAAGAGTGAAAGACGCGCACGTTCATTTTCAGAGCTCCTAGACCTTCCTATAAGAAGTTAGCCAAAAAGTAGCTTCGAAAAACGCTTAGGTTAAGTTTCAGAGTTGCTTCTAATGTACCAAAGCTGGACTTAGACATAATTTCACTCTCACAACATTATGGCTGGTTGGAGACAGTCCGAACCACAAGTACCGGGTCCATGGTTCTGGGCGTAAACTGGGGGGACCGGGACGACTCCCATTAACCCCTGACTATACCGGGGATACGCTTATCACAATGCCTTTCTGGTCTGTGCTGAAGCAGGGCATTCTGGCAGCCAAGTGGCTTGACCTTTATTAGTGAGCCTGGTTACCCCCTCTCGGAACCACAGACTTAGAAATCGCTAGCTCATATACAGTGCATAAAATATATTTATATATATACCCTTATACACCATTTTAATAAAAAATATCACAAAATTCTTCTAAGTCCCTCGGGAAGAGTGAAAGACGCGCACGTTCATTTTCAGAGCTCTTAGACCTTCCCATAAGAAGTTAGCCAAAAAGTAGCTTCGAAAAACGCTTAGGTTAAGTTTCAGAGTTGCTTCTAATGTACCGAAGCTGGACTTAGACATAATTTCACTCTCACAACATTATGGCTGGTTGGAGACAGTCCGAACCACAAGTACCGGGTCCATGGTTCTGGGCGTATACTGGGGGGACGGGGACGACTCCCATTAATCCCTGACTATACCGGGGATACGCTTATCACAATGCCTTTCTGGTCTGTGCTGAAGCAGGGCATTCTGGCAGCCAAGTGGCTTGACCTTAATTAGTGAGCCTGGTTACCCCCTCTCGGAACCACAGACTTAGAAATCGCCAGCTCATATACAGTGCATAAAATATATTTATATATACACCCTTATACACCATTTTAATAAAAAATATCACAAAATTCTTCTAAGTCCCTCGGGAAGAGTGAAAGACGCGCACATTCATTTTCAGAGCTCCTAGGCCTTCCCATAAGAAGTTAGCAAAAAAGTAGCTTCGAAAAACGCTTAGGTTAAGTTTCAGAGTTGCTTCTAATGTACCGAAGCTGGACTTTGACATAATTTCACTCTCACAACATTATGGCTGGTTGGAGACAGTCCGAACCACAAGTACCGGGTCCATGGTTCTGGGCGTATACTGGGGGGACGGGGACGACTCCCATTAACCCCTGACTATACCGGGGATACGCTTATCACAATGCCTTTCTGGTCTGTGCTGAAGCAGGGCATTCTGGCAGCCAAGTGGCTTGACCTTAATTAGTGAGCCTGGTTACCCCCTCTCGGAACCACAGACTTAGAAATCGCCAGCTCATATACAGTGCATAAAATATATTTATATATATACCCTTATACACCATTTTAATAAAAAATATCACAAAATTCTTCTAAGTACCTCGGGAAGAGTGAAAGACGCGCACGTTCATTTTCAGAGCTCCTAGACCTTCTAATAAGAAGTTAGCCAAAAAGTAGCTTCGAAAAACGCTTAGGTGAAGTTTCAGAGTTGCTTCTAATGTACCAAAGCTGGACTTAGACATAATTTCACTCTCACAACATTATGGCTGGTTGGAGACAGTCCGAACCACAAGTACCGGGTCCATGGTTCTGGGCGTATACTGGGGGGACGGGGACGACTCCCATTAACCCCTGACTATACCGGGGATACGCTTATCACAATGCCTTTCTGGTCTGTGCTGAAGCAGGGCATTCTGGCAGCCAAGTGGCTTGACCTTTATTAGTGAGCCTGGTTACCCCCTCTCGGAACAACAGACTTAGAAATCGCCAGCTCATATACAGTGCATAAAATATATTTATATATATACCCTTATACACCATTTTAATAAAAAATATCACAAAATTCTTCTAAGTCCCTCGGGAAGAGTGAAAGACGCGCACGTTCATTTTCAGAGCTCCTAGACCTTCCTATTAGAAGTTAGAAAAAAAGTAGCTTCGAAAAACGCTTAGGTTAAGTTTCAGAGTTGCTTCTAATGTACCGAAGCTGGACTTAGACATAATTTCACTCTCACAACATTATGGCTGGTTGGAGACAGTCCGAACCACAAGTACCGGGTCCATGGTTCTGGGCGTATACTGGGGGGACGGGGACGACTCCCATTAACCCCTCACTATACCGGGGATACGCTTATTACAATGCCTTTCCGGTCTGTGCTGAAGCAGGGCATTCTGGCAGCCAAGTGGCTTGACCTTTATTAGTGAGCCTGGTTACCCCCTCTCGGAACAACAGACTTAGAAATCGCCAGCTCATATACAGTGCATAAAATATATTTATATATATACCCTTATACACCATTTTAATAAAAAATATCACAAAATTCTTCTAAGTCCCTCGGGAAGAGTGAAAGACGCGCACGTTCATTTTCAGAGCTCCTAGACCTTCCTATAAGAAGTTAGCCAAAAAGTAGCTTCGAAAAACGCTTAGGTTAAGTTTCAGAGTTGCTTCTAATGTACCGAAGCTGGACTTAGACATAATTTCACTCTCACAACATTATGGCTGGTTGGAGACAGTCCGAACCACAAGTACCGGGTCCATGGTTCTGGGCGTATACTGGGGGGACGGGGACGACTCCCATTAACCCCTGACTATACCGGGGATACGCTTATCACAATGCCTTTCTGGTCTGTGCTGAAGCAGGGCATTCTGGCAGCCAAGTGGCTTGACCTTAATTAGTGAGCCTGGTTACCCCCTCTCGGAACCACAGACTTAGAAATCGCCAGCTCATATACAGTGCATAAAATATATTTATATATATACCCTTATACACCATTTTAATAAAAAATATCACAAAATTCTTCTAAGTACCTCGGGAAGAGTGAAAGACGCGCACGTTCATTTTCAGAGCTCCTAGACCTTCTAATAAGAAGTTAGCCAAAAAGTAGCTTCGAAAAACGCTTAGGTGAAGTTTCAGAGTTGCTTCTAATGTACCAAAGCTGGACTTAGACATAATTTCACTCTCACAACATTATGGCTGGTTGGAGACAGTCCGAACCACAAGTACCGGGTCCATGGTTCTGGGCGTATACTGGGGGGACGGGGACGACTCCCATTAACCCCTGACTATACCGGGGATACGCTTATCACAATGCCTTTCTGGTCTGTGCTGAAGCAGGGCATTCTGGCAGCCAAGTGGCTTGACCTTTATTAGTGAGCCTGGTTACCCCCTCTCGGAACAACAGACTTAGAAATCGCCAGCTCATATACAGTGCATAAAATATATTTATATATATACCCTTATACACCATTTTAATAAAAAATATCACAAAATTCTTCTAAGTCCCTCGGGAAGAGTGAAAGACGCGCACGTTCATTTTCAGAGCTCCTAGACCTTCCTATTAGAAGTTAGAAAAAAAGTAGCTTCGAAAAACGCTTAGGTTAAGTTTCAGAGTTGCTTCTAATGTACCGAAGCTGGACTTAGACATAATTTCACTCTCACAACATTATGGCTGGTTGGAGACAGTCCGAACCACAAGTACCGGGTCCATGGTTCTGGGCGTATACTGGGGGGACGGGGACGACTCCCATTAACCCCTCACTATACCGGGGATACGCTTATTACAATGCCTTTCCGGTCTGTGCTGAAGCAGGGCATTCTGGCAGCCAAGTGGCTTGACCTTTATTAGTGAGCCTGGTTACCCCCTCTCGGAACAACAGACTTAGAAATCGCCAGCTCATATACAGTGCATAAAATATATTTATATATATACCCTTATACACCATTTTAATAAAAAATATCACAAAATTCTTCTAAGTCCCTCGGGAAGAGTGAAAGACGCGCACGTTCATTTTCAGAGCTCCTAGACCTTCCTATAAGAAGTTAGCCAAAAAGTAGCTTCGAAAAACGCTTAGGTTAAGTTTCAGAGTTGCTTCTAATGTACCGAAGCTGGACTTAGACATAATTTCACTCTCACAACATTATGGCTGGTTGGAGACAGTCCGAACCACAAGTACCGGGTCCATGGTTCTGGGCGTATACTGGGGGGACGGGGACGACTCCCATTAATCCCTGACTATACCGGGGATACGCTTATCACAATGCCTTTCTGGAATGTGCTGAAGCAGGGCATTCTGGCAGCCAAGTGGCTTGACCTTAATTAGTGAGCCTGGTTACCCCCTCTCGGAACCACAGACTTAGAAATCGCCAGCTCATATACAGTGCATAAAATATATTTAGATATATACCCTTATACACAATTTAATAAAAAATATCACAAAATTCTTCTACAGTAAGTCCCTCGGGAAGAGTGAATGACGCGCACGTTCATTTTCAGAGCTCCTAGACCTTCCTATAAGAAGTTAGCCAAAAAGTAGCTTCGAAAAACGCTTAGGTTAAGTTTCAGAGTTGCTTCTAATGTACCGAAGCTGGACTTAGACATAATGTCACTCTCACAACATTATGGCTGGTTGGAGACAGTCCGAACCACAAGTACCGGGTCCATGGTTTTGGGCGTATACTGGGGGGACGGGGGGGACTCCCATTAACCCCTGACTATACCGGGGATACGCTTATCACAATGCCTTTCTGGTCTGTGCTGAAGCAGGGCATTCTGGCAGCCAAGTGGCTTGACCTTTATTAGTGAGCCTGGTTACCCCCTCTCGGAACAACAGACTTAGAAATCGCCAGCTCATATACAGTGCATAAAATATATTTATATATATACCCTTATACACCATTTTAATAAAAAATATCACAAAATTCTTCTAAGTCCCTCGGGAAGAGTGAAAGACGCGCACGTTCATTTTCAGAGCTCCTAGACCTTCCTATAAGAAGTTAGCCAAAAAGTAGCTTCGAAAAACGCTTAGGTTAAGTTTCAGAGTTGCTTCTAATGTACCGAAGCTGGACTTAGACATAATTTCACTCTCACAACATTATGGCTGGTTGGAGACAGTCCGAACCACAAGTACCGGGTCCATGGTTCTGGGCGTATACTGGGGGGACGGGGACGACTCCCATTAACCCCTGACTATACCGGGGATACGCTTATCACAATGCCTTTCTGGTCTGTGCTGAAGCAGAGCATTCTGGCAGCCAAGTGGCTTGACCTTTATTAGTGAGCCTGGTTACCCCCTCTCGGAACCACAGATTTAGAAATCGCCAGCTCATATACAGTGCATAAAATATATTTATATATATACCCTTATACACCATTTTAATAAAAAATATCACAAAATTCTTCTAAGTCCCTCGGGAAGAGGGAAAGACGCGCACGTTCATTTTCAGAGCTCCTAGACCTTCCTATAAGAAGTTAGCCAAAAAGTAGCTTCGAAAAACGCTTAGGTTAAGTTTCAGAGTTGCTTCTAATGTACCAAAGCTGGACTTAGACATAATTTCACTCTCACAACATTATGGCTGGTTGGAGACAGTCCGAACCACAAGTACCGGGTCCATGGTTCTGGGCGTATACTGGGGGGACGGGGACGACTCCCATTAACCCCTGACTATACCGGGGATACGCTTATCACAATGCCTTTCTGGTCTGTGCTGAAGCAGGGCATTCTGGCAGCCAAGTGGCTTGACCTTTATTAGTGAGCCTGGTTACCCCCTCTCGGAACCACAGACTTAGAAATCGCCAGCTCATATACAGTGCATAAAATATATTTATATATATATACCCTTATACACCATTTTAATAAAAAATATCACAAAATTCTTCTAAGTCCCTCGGGAAGAGTGAAAGACGCGCACGTTCATTTTCAGAGCTCCTAGACCTTCCTATAAGAAGTTAGCCAAAAAGTAGCTTCGAAAAACGCTTAGGTTAAGTTTCAGAGTTGCTTCTAATGTACCAAAGCTGGACTTAGACATAATTTCACTCTCACAACATTATGGCTGGTTGGAGACAGTCCGAACCACAAGTACTGGGTCCATGGTTCTGGGCGTATACTGGGGGGACGGGGACGACTCCCATTAACCCCTGACTATACCGGGGATACGCTTATCACAATGCCTTTCTGGTCTGTGCTGAAGCAGGGCATTCTGGCTGCCAAGTGGCTTGACCTTTATTAGTGAGCCTGGTTACCCCCTCTCTGAACCACACACTTAGAAATCGCCAGCTCATATACAGTGCATAAAATATATTTATATATATACCCTTATACACCATTTTAATTAAAAATATCACAAAATTCTTCTAATTCCCTCGGGAAGAGAGAAAGACGCGCACGTTCATTTTCAGAGCTCCTAGACCTTCCTATAAGAAGTTAGCCAAAAAGTAGCTTCGAAAAACACTTAGGTTAAGTTTCAGAGTTGCTTCTAATGTACCAAAGCTGGACTTAGACATAATTTCACTCTCACAACATTATGGCTGGTTGGAGACAGTCCGAACCACAAGTACCGGGTCCATGGTTCTGGGCGTATACTGGGGGGACGGGGACGACTCCCATTAACCCCTGACTATACCGGGGATACGCTTATCACAATGCCTTTCTGGTCTGTGCTGAAGCAGGGCATTCTGGCAGCCAAGTGGCTTGACCTTTATTAGTGAGCCTGGTTACCCCCTCTCGGAACCACAGACTTAGAAATCGCCAGCTCATATACAGTGCATAAAATATATTTATATATATACCCTTATACACCATTTTAATAAAAAATATCACAAAATTCTTCTAAGTCCCTCGGGAAGAGTGAAAGACGCGCACGTTCATTTTCAGAGCTCCTAGACCTTCCTATAAGAAGTTAGCCAAAAAGTAGCTTCGAAAAACGCTTAGGTTAAGTTTCAGAGTTGCTTCTAATGTACCAAAGCTGGACTTAGACATAATTTCACTCTCACAACATTATGGCTGTTTGGAGATAGTCCGAACCACAAGTACCGGGTCCATGGTTCTGGGCGTATACTGGGGGGACGGGGACGACTCCCATTAACCCCTGACTATACCGGGGATACGCTTATCACAATGCCTTTCTGGTCTGTGCTGAAGCAGAGCATTCTGGCAGCCAAGTGGCTTGACCTTTATTAGTGAGCCTGGTTACCCCCTCTCGGAACCACAGATTTAGAAATCGCCAGCTCATATACAGTGCATAAAATATATTTATATATATACCCTTATACACCATTTTAATAAAAAATATCACAAAATTCTTCTAAGTCCCTCGGGAAGAGGGAAAGACGCGCACGTTCATTTTCAGAGCTCCTAGACCTTCCTATAAGAAGTTAGCCAAAAAGTAGCTTCGAAAAACGCTTAGGTTAAGTTTCAGAGTTGCTTCTAATGTACCAAAGCTGGACTTAGACATAATTTCACTCTCACAACATTATGGCTGGTTGGAGACAGTCCGAACCACAAGTACCGGGTCCATGGTTCTGGGCGTATACTGGGGGGACGGGGACGACTCCCATTAACCCCTGACTATACCGGGGATACGCTTATCACAATGCCTTTCTGGTCTGTGCTGAAGCAGGGCATTCTGGCAGCCAAGTGGCTTGACCTTTATTAGTGAGCCTGGTTACCCCCTCTCGGAACCACAGACTTAGAAATCGCCAGCTCATATACAGTGCATAAAATATATTTATATATATATACCCTTATACACCATTTTAATAAAAAATATCACAAAATTCTTCTAAGTCCCTCGGGAAGAGTGAAAGACGCGCACGTTCATTTTCAGAGCTCCTAGACCTTCCTATAAGAAGTTAGCCAAGAAGTAGCTTCGAAAAACGCTTAGGTGAAGTTTCAGAGTTGCTTCTAATGTACCGAAGCTGGACTTAGACATAATTTCACTCTCACAACATTATGGCTGGTTGGAGACAGTCCGAACCACAAGTACCGGGTCCATGGTTCTGGGCGTATACTGGGGGGACGGGGACGACTCCCATTAACCCCTGACTATACCGGGGATACGCTTATCACAATGCCTTTCTGGTCTGTGCTGAAGCAGGGCATTCTGGCAGCCAAGTGGCTTGACCTTTATTAGTGAGCCTGGTTACCCCCTCTCGGAACAACAGACTTAGAAATCGCCAGCTCATATACAGTGCATAAAATATATTTACAGTATATATATACCCTTATACACCATTTTAATAAAAAATATCACAAAATTCTTCTAAGTCCCTCGGGAAGAGTGAAAGACGCGCACGTTCATTTTCAGAGCTCCTAGACCTTCCTATAAGAAGTTAGCCAAAAAGTAGCTTCGAAAAACGCTTAGGTTAAGTTTCAGAGTTGCTTCTAATGTACCGAAGCTGGACTTAGACATAATTTCACTCTCACAACATTATGGCTGGTTGGAGACAGTCCGAACCACAAGTACCGGGTCCATGGTTCTGGGCGTATACTGGGGGGACGGGGACGACTCCCATTAACCCCTGACTATACCGGGGATACGCTTATCACAATGCCTTTCTGGTCTGTGCTGAAGCAGGGCATTCTGGCAGCCAAGTGGCTTGACCTTTATTAGTGAGCCTGGTTACCCCCTCTCGGAACCACAGACTTAGAAATCGCCAGCTCATATACAGTGCATAAAATATATTTATATATATACCCTTATACACCATTTTAATAAAAAATATCACAAAATTCTTCTAAGTCCCTCGGGAAGAGTGAAAGACGCGCACGTTCATTTTCAGAGCTCCTAGACCTTCCTATAAGAAGTTAGCCAAAAAGTAGCTTCGAAAAACGCTTAGGTTAAGTTTCAGAGTTGCTTCTAATGTACCAAAGCTGGACTTAGACATAATTTCACTCTCACAACATTATGGCTGGTTGGAGACAGTCCGAACCACAAGTACCGGGTCCATGGTTCTGGGCGTAAACTGGGGGGACCGGGACGACTCCCATTAACCCCTGACTATACCGGGGATACGCTTATCACAATGCCTTTCTGGTCTGTGCTGAAGCAGGGCATTCTGGCAGCCAAGTGGCTTGACCTTTATTAGTGAGCCTGGTTACCCCCTCTCGGAACCACAGACTTAGAAATCGCTAGCTCATATACAGTGCATAAAATATATTTATATATATACCCTTATACACCATTTTAATAAAAAATATCACAAAATTCTTCTAAGTCCCTCGGGAAGAGTGAAAGACGCGCACGTTCATTTTCAGAGCTCTTAGACCTTCCCATAAGAAGTTAGCCAAAAAGTAGCTTCGAAAAACGCTTAGGTTAAGTTTCAGAGTTGCTTCTAATGTACCGAAGCTGGACTTAGACATAATTTCACTCTCACAACATTATGGCTGGTTGGAGACAGTCCGAACCACAAGTACCGGGTCCATGGTTCTGGGCGTATACTGGGGGGACGGGGACGACTCCCATTAATCCCTGACTATACCGGGGATACGCTTATCACAATGCCTTTCTGGTCTGTGCTGAAGCAGGGCATTCTGGCAGCCAAGTGGCTTGACCTTAATTAGTGAGCCTGGTTACCCCCTCTCGGAACCACAGACTTAGAAATCGCCAGCTCATATACAGTGCATAAAATATATTTATATATACACCCTTATACACCATTTTAATAAAAAATATCACAAAATTCTTCTAAGTCCCTCGGGAAGAGTGAAAGACGCGCACATTCATTTTCAGAGCTCCTAGGCCTTCCCATAAGAAGTTAGCAAAAAAGTAGCTTCGAAAAACGCTTAGGTTAAGTTTCAGAGTTGCTTCTAATGTACCGAAGCTGGACTTTGACATAATTTCACTCTCACAACATTATGGCTGGTTGGAGACAGTCCGAACCACAAGTACCGGGTCCATGGTTCTGGGCGTATACTGGGGGGACGGGGACGACTCCCATTAACCCCTGACTATACCGGGGATACGCTTATCACAATGCCTTTCTGGTCTGTGCTGAAGCAGGGCATTCTGGCAGCCAAGTGGCTTGACCTTAATTAGTGAGCCTGGTTACCCCCTCTCGGAACCACAGACTTAGAAATCGCCAGCTCATATACAGTGCATAAAATATATTTATATATATACCCTTATACACCATTTTAATAAAAAATATCACAAAATTCTTCTAAGTACCTCGGGAAGAGTGAAAGACGCGCACGTTCATTTTCAGAGCTCCTAGACCTTCTAATAAGAAGTTAGCCAAAAAGTAGCTTCGAAAAACGCTTAGGTGAAGTTTCAGAGTTGCTTCTAATGTACCAAAGCTGGACTTAGACATAATTTCACTCTCACAACATTATGGCTGGTTGGAGACAGTCCGAACCACAAGTACCGGGTCCATGGTTCTGGGCGTATACTGGGGGGACGGGGATGACTCCCATTAACCCCTGACTATACCGGGGATACGCTTATCACAATGCCTTTCTGGTCTGTGCTGAAGCAGGGCATTCTGGCAGCCAAGTGGCTTGACCTTTATTAGTGAGCCTGGTTACCCCCTCTCGGAACAACAGACTTAGAAATCGCCAGCTCATATACAGTGCATAAAATATATTTATATATATACCCTTATACACCATTTTAATAAAAAATATCACAAAATTCTTCTAAGTCCCTCGGGAAGAGTGAAAGACGCGCACGTTCATTTTCAGAGCTCCTAGACCTTCCTATAAGAAGTTAGCCAAAAAGTAGCTTCGAAAAACGCTTAGGTTAAGTTTCAGAGTTGCTTCTAATGTACCAAAGCTGGACTTAGACATAATTTCACTCTCACAACATTATGGCTGGTTGGAGACAGTCCGAACCACAAGTACCGGGTCCATGGTTCTGGGCGTAAACTGGGGGGACCGGGACGACTCCCATTAACCCCTGACTATACCGGGGATACGCTTATCACAATGCCTTTCTGGTCTGTGCTGAAGCAGGGCATTCTGGCAGCCAAGTGGCTTGACCTTTATTAGTGAGCCTGGTTACCCCCTCTCGGAACCACAGACTTAGAAATCGCTAGCTCATATACAGTGCATAAAATATATTTATATATATACCCTTATACACCATTTTAATAAAAAATATCACAAAATTCTTCTAAGTCCCTCGGGAAGAGTGAAAGACGCGCACGTTCATTTTCAGAGCTCTTAGACCTTCCCATAAGAAGTTAGCCAAAAAGTAGCTTCGAAAAACGCTTAGGTTAAGTTTCAGAGTTGCTTCTAATGTACCGAAGCTGGACTTAGACATAATTTCACTCTCACAACATTATGGCTGGTTGGAGACAGTCCGAACCACAAGTACCGGGTCCATGGTTCTGGGCGTATACTGGGGGGACGGGGACGACTCCCATTAATCCCTGACTATACCGGGGATACGCTTATCACAATGCCTTTCTGGTCTGTGCTGAAGCAGGGCATTCTGGCAGCCAAGTGGCTTGACCTTAATTAGTGAGCCTGGTTACCCCCTCTCGGAACCACAGACTTAGAAATCGCCAGCTCATATACAGTGCATAAAATATATTTATATATACACCCTTATACACCATTTTAATAAAAAATATCACAAAATTCTTCTAAGTCCCTCGGGAAGAGTGAAAGACGCGCACATTCATTTTCAGAGCTCCTAGGCCTTCCCATAAGAAGTTAGCAAAAAAGTAGCTTCGAAAAACGCTTAGGTTAAGTTTCAGAGTTGCTTCTAATGTACCGAAGCTGGACTTTGACATAATTTCACTCTCACAACATTATGGCTGGTTGGAGACAGTCCGAACCACAAGTACCGGGTCCATGGTTCTGGGCGTATACTGGGGGGACGGGGACGACTCCCATTAACCCCTGACTATACCGGGGATACGCTTATCACAATGCCTTTCTGGTCTGTGCTGAAGCAGGGCATTCTGGCAGCCAAGTGGCTTGACCTTAATTAGTGAGCCTGGTTACCCCCTCTCGGAACCACAGACTTAGAAATCGCCAGCTCATATACAGTGCATAAAATATATTTATATATATACCCTTATACACCATTTTAATAAAAAATATCACAAAATTCTTCTAAGTACCTCGGGAAGAGTGAAAGACGCGCACGTTCATTTTCAGAGCTCCTAGACCTTCTAATAAGAAGTTAGCCAAAAAGTAGCTTCGAAAAACGCTTAGGTGAAGTTTCAGAGTTGCTTCTAATGTACCAAAGCTGGACTTAGACATAATTTCACTCTCACAACATTATGGCTGGTTGGAGACAGTCCGAACCACAAGTACCGGGTCCATGGTTCTGGGCGTATACTGGGGGGACGGGGACGACTCCCATTAACCCCTGACTATACCGGGGATACGCTTATCACAATGCCTTTCTGGTCTGTGCTGAAGCAGGGCATTCTGGCAGCCAAGTGGCTTGACCTTTATTAGTGAGCCTGGTTACCCCCTCTCGGAACAACAGACTTAGAAATCGCCAGCTCATATACAGTGCATAAAATATATTTATATATATACCCTTATACACCATTTTAATAAAAAATATCACAAAATTCTTCTAAGTCCCTCGGGAAGAGTGAAAGACGCGCACGTTCATTTTCAGAGCTCCTAGACCTTCCTATTAGAAGTTAGAAAAAAAGTAGCTTCGAAAAACGCTTAGGTTAAGTTTCAGAGTTGCTTCTAATGTACCGAAGCTGGACTTAGACATAATTTCACTCTCACAACATTATGGCTGGTTGGAGACAGTCCGAACCACAAGTACCGGGTCCATGGTTCTGGGCGTATACTGGGGGGACGGGGACGACTCCCATTAACCCCTCACTATACCGGGGATACGCTTATTACAATGCCTTTCCGGTCTGTGCTGAAGCAGGGCATTCTGGCAGCCAAGTGGCTTGACCTTTATTAGTGAGCCTGGTTACCCCCTCTCGGAACAACAGACTTAGAAATCGCCAGCTCATATACAGTGCATAAAATATATTTATATATATACCCTTATACACCATTTTAATAAAAAATATCACAAAATTCTTCTAAGTCCCTCGGGAAGAGTGAAAGACGCGCACGTTCATTTTCAGAGCTCCTAGACCTTCCTATAAGAAGTTAGCCAAAAAGTAGCTTCGAAAAACGCTTAGGTTAAGTTTCAGAGTTGCTTCTAATGTACCGAAGCTGGACTTAGACATAATTTCACTCTCACAACATTATGGCTGGTTGGAGACAGTCCGAACCACAAGTACCGGGTCCATGGTTCTGGGCGTATACTGGGGGGACGGGGACGACTCCCATTAATCCCTGACTATACCGGGGATACGCTTATCACAATGCCTTTCTGGAATGTGCTGAAGCAGGGCATTCTGGCAGCCAAGTGGCTTGACCTTAATTAGTGAGCCTGGTTACCCCCTCTCGGAACCACAGACTTAGAAATCGCCAGCTCATATACAGTGCATAAAATATATTTAGATATATACCCTTATACACAATTTAATAAAAAATATCACAAAATTCTTCTACAGTAAGTCCCTCGGGAAGAGTGAATGACGCGCACGTTCATTTTCAGAGCTCCTAGACCTTCCTATAAGAAGTTAGCCAAAAAGTAGCTTCGAAAAACGCTTAGGTTAAGTTTCAGAGTTGCTTCTAATGTACCGAAGCTGGACTTAGACATAATGTCACTCTCACAACATTATGGCTGGTTGGAGACAGTCCGAACCACAAGTACCGGGTCCATGGTTTTGGGCGTATACTGGGGGGACGGGGGGGACTCCCATTAACCCCTGACTATACCGGGGATACGCTTATCACAATGCCTTTCTGGTCTGTGCTGAAGCAGGGCATTCTGGCAGCCAAGTGGCTTGACCTTTATTAGTGAGCCTGGTTACCCCCTCTCGGAACAACAGACTTAGAAATCGCCAGCTCATATACAGTGCATAAAATATATTTATATATATACCCTTATACACCATTTTAATAAAAAATATCACAAAATTCTTCTAAGTCCCTCGGGAAGAGTGAAAGACGCGCACGTTCATTTTCAGAGCTCCTAGACCTTCCTATAAGAAGTTAGCCAAAAAGTAGCTTCGAAAAACGCTTAGGTTAAGTTTCAGAGTTGCTTCTAATGTACCGAAGCTGGACTTAGACATAATTTCACTCTCACAACATTATGGCTGGTTGGAGACAGTCCGAACCACAAGTACCGGGTCCATGGTTCTGGGCGTATACTGGGGGGACGGGGACGACTCCCATTAACCCCTGACTATACCGGGGATACGCTTATCACAATGCCTTTCTGGTCTGTGCTGAAGCAGAGCATTCTGGCAGCCAAGTGGCTTGACCTTTATTAGTGAGCCTGGTTACCCCCTCTCGGAACCACAGATTTAGAAATCGCCAGCTCATATACAGTGCATAAAATATATTTATATATATACCCTTATACACCATTTTAATAAAAAATATCACAAAATTCTTCTAAGTCCCTCGGGAAGAGGGAAAGACGCGCACGTTCATTTTCAGAGCTCCTAGACCTTCCTATAAGAAGTTAGCCAAAAAGTAGCTTCGAAAAACGCTTAGGTTAAGTTTCAGAGTTGCTTCTAATGTACCAAAGCTGGACTTAGACATAATTTCACTCTCACAACATTATGGCTGGTTGGAGACAGTCCGAACCACAAGTACCGGGTCCATGGTTCTGGGCGTATACTGGGGGGACGGGGACGACTCCCATTAACCCCTGACTATACCGGGGATACGCTTATCACAATGCCTTTCTGGTCTGTGCTGAAGCAGGGCATTCTGGCAGCCAAGTGGCTTGACCTTTATTAGTGAGCCTGGTTACCCCCTCTCGGAACCACAGACTTAGAAATCGCCAGCTCATATACAGTGCATAAAATATATTTATATATATATACCCTTATACACCATTTTAATAAAAAATATCACAAAATTCTTCTAAGTCCCTCGGGAAGAGTGAAAGACGCGCACGTTCATTTTCAGAGCTCCTAGACCTTCCTATAAGAAGTTAGCCAAAAAGTAGCTTCGAAAAACGCTTAGGTTAAGTTTCAGAGTTGCTTCTAATGTACCAAAGCTGGACTTAGACATAATTTCACTCTCACAACATTATGGCTGGTTGGAGACAGTCCGAACCACAAGTACTGGGTCCATGGTTCTGGGCGTATACTGGGGGGACGGGGACGACTCCCATTAACCCCTGACTATACCGGGGATACGCTTATCACAATGCCTTTCTGGTCTGTGCTGAAGCAGGGCATTCTGGCTGCCAAGTGGCTTGACCTTTATTAGTGAGCCTGGTTACCCCCTCTCTGAACCACACACTTAGAAATCGCCAGCTCATATACAGTGCATAAAATATATTTATATATATACCCTTATACACCATTTTAATTAAAAATATCACAAAATTCTTCTAATTCCCTCGGGAAGAGAGAAAGACGCGCACGTTCATTTTCAGAGCTCCTAGACCTTCCTATAAGAAGTTAGCCAAAAAGTAGCTTCGAAAAACACTTAGGTTAAGTTTCAGAGTTGCTTCTAATGTACCAAAGCTGGACTTAGACATAATTTCACTCTCACAACATTATGGCTGGTTGGAGACAGTCCGAACCACAAGTACCGGGTCCATGGTTCTGGGCGTATACTGGGGGGACGGGGACGACTCCCATTAACCCCTGACTATACCGGGGATACGCTTATCACAATGCCTTTCTGGTCTGTGCTGAAGCAGGGCATTCTGGCAGCCAAGTGGCTTGACCTTTATTAGTGAGCCTGGTTACCCCCTCTCGGAACCACAGACTTAGAAATCGCCAGCTCATATACAGTGCATAAAATATATTTATATATATACCCTTATACACCATTTTAATAAAAAATATCACAAAATTCTTCTAAGTCCCTCGGGAAGAGGGAAAGACGCGCACGTTCATTTTCAGAGCTCCTAGACCTTCCTATAAGAAGTTAGCCAAAAAGTAGCTTCGAAAAACGCTTAGGTTAAGTTTCAGAGTTGCTTCTAATGTACCAAAGCTGGACTTAGACATAATTTCACTCTCACAACATTATGGCTGGTTGGAGACAGTCCGAACCACAAGTACCGGGTCCATGGTTCTGGGCGTATACTGGGGGGACGGGGACGACTCCCATTAACCCCTGACTATACCGGGGATACGCTTATCACAATGCCTTTCTGGTCTGTGCTGAAGCAGGGCATTCTGGCAGCCAAGTGGCTTGACCTTTATTAGTGAGCCTGGTTACCCCCTCTCGGAACCACAGACTTAGAAATCGCCAGCTCATATACAGTGCATAAAATATATTTATATATATATACCCTTATACACCATTTTAATAAAAAATATCACAAAATTCTTCTAAGTCCCTCGGGAAGAGTGAAAGACGCGCACGTTCATTTTCAGAGCTCCTAGACCTTCCTATAAGAAGTTAGCCAAAAAGTAGCTTCGAAAAACGCTTAGGTTAAGTTTCAGAGTTGCTTCTAATGTACCAAAGCTGGACTTAGACATAATTTCACTCTCACAACATTATGGCTGGTTGGAGACAGTCCGAACCACAAGTACCGGGTCCATGGTTCTGGGCGTATACTGGGGGGACGGGGATGACTCCCATTAACCCCTGACTATACCGGGGATACGCTTATCACAATGCCTTTCTGGTCTGTGCTGAAGCAGAGCATTCTGGCAGCCAAGTGGCTTGACCTTTATTAGTGAGCCTGGTTACCCCCTCTCGGAACCACAGATTTAGAAATCGCCAGCTCAAATACAGTGCATAAAATATATTTATATATATACCCTTATACACCATTTTAATAAAAAATATCACAAAATTCTTCTAAGTCCCATGGGAAGAGGGAAAGACGCGCACGTTCATTTTCAGAGCTCCTAGACCTTCCTATAAGAAGTTAGCCAAAAAGTAGCTTCGAAAAACGCTTAGGTTAAGTTTCAGAGTTGCTTCTAATGTACCAAAGCTGGACTTAGACATAATTTCACTCTCACAACATTATGGCTGGTTGGAGACAGTCCGAACCACAAGTACCGGGTCCATGGTTCTGGGCGTATACTGGGGGGACGGGGACGACTCCCATTAACCCCTGACTATACCGGGGATACGCTTATCACAATGCCTTTCTGGTCTGTGCTGAAGCAGGGCATTCTGGCAGCCAAGTGGCTTGACCTTTATTAGTGAGCCTGGTTACCCCCTCTCGGAACCACAGACTTAGAAATCGCCAGCTCATATACAGTGCATAAAATATATTTATATATATACCCTTATACACCATTTTAATAAAAAATATCACAAAATTCTTCTAAGTCCCTCGGGAAGAGTGAAAGACGCGCACGTTCATTTTCAGAGCTCCTAGACCTTCCCATAAGAAGTTAGCCAAAAAGTAGCTTCGAAAAACGCTTAGGTTAAGTTTCAGAGTTGCTTCTAATGTACCAAAGCTGGACTTAGACATAATTTCACTCTCACAACATTATGGCTGGTTGGAGACAGTCCGAACCACAAGTACCGGGTCCATGGTTCTGGGCGTATACTGGGGGGACGGGGACGACTCCCATTAACCCCTGACTATACCGGGGATACGCTTATCACAATGCCTTTCTGGTCTGTGCTGAAGCAGGGCATTCTGGCAGCCAAGTGGCTTGACCTTTATTAGTGAGCCTGGTTACCCCCTCTCGGAACCACAGACTTAGAAATCGCCAGCTCATATACAGTGCATAAAATATATTTATATATATACCCTTATACACCATTTTAATAAAAAATATCACAAAATTCTTCTAAGTCCCTCGGGAAGAGTGAAAGACGCGCACGTTCATTTTCAGAGCTCCTAGACCTTCCTATAAGAAGTTAGCCAAAAAGTAGCTTCGAAAAACGCTTAGGTTAAGTTTCAGAGTTGCTTCTAATGTACCAAAGCTGGACTTAGACATAATTTCACTCTCACAACATTATGGCTGGTTGGAGACAGTCCGAACCACAAGTACCGGGTCCATGGTTCTGGGCGTATACTGGGGGGACGGGGACGACTCCCATTAACCCCTGACTATACCGGGGATACGCTTATCACAATGCCTTTCTGGTCTGTGCTGAAGCAGGGCATTCTGGCAGCCAAGTTGCTTGACCTTTATTAGTGAGCCTGGTTACCCCCTCTCGGAACCACAGACTTAGAAATCGCCAGCTCATATACAGTGCATAAAATATATTTATATATATACCCTTATACACCATTTTAATAAAAAATATCACAAAATTCTTCTAAGTCCCTCGGGAAGAGTGAAAGACGCGCACGTTCATTTTCAGTGCTCCTAGACCTTCCTATAAGAAGTTAGCCAAAAAGTAGCTTCGAAAAACGCTTAGGTTAAGTTTCAGAGTTGCTTCTAATGTACCAAAGCTGGACTTAGACATAATTTCACTCTCACAACATTATGGCTGGTTGGAGACAGTCCGAACCACAAGTACCGGGTCCATGGTTCTGGGCGTATACTGGGGGGACGGGGACGACTCCCATTAACCCCTGACTATACCGGGGATACGCTTATCACAATGCCTTTCTGGTCTGTGCTGAAGCAGGGCATTCTGGCAGCCAAGTGGCTTGACCTTTATTAGTGAGCCTGGTTACCCCCTCTCGGAACCACAGACTTAGAAATCGCCAGCTCATATACAGTGCATAAAATATATTTATATATATACCCTTATACACCATTTTAATAAAAAATATCACAAAATTCTTCTAAGTCCCTCGGGAAGAGTGATAGACGCGCACGTTCATTTTCAGAGCTCCTAGACCTTCCTATAAGAAGTTAGCCAAAAAGTAGCTTCGAAAAACGCTTAGGTTAAGTTTCAGAGTTGCTTCTAATGTACCAAAGCTGGACTTAGACATAATTTCACTCTCACAACATTATGGCTGGTTGGAGACAGTCCGAACCACAAGTACCGGGTCCATGGTTCTGGGCGTATACTGGGGGGACGGGGATGACTCCCATTAACCCCTGACTATACCGGGGATACACTTATCACAATGCCTTTCTGGTCTGTGCTGAAGCAGAGCATTCTGGCAGCCAAGTGGCTTGACCTTTATTAGTGAGCCTGGTTACCCCCTCTCGGAACCACAGACTTAGAAATCGCCAGCTCATATACAGTGCATAAAATATATTTATATATATACCCTTATACACCATTTTAATAAAAAATATCACGAAATTCTTCTAAGTCCCTCGGGAAGAGTGAAAGACGCGCACGTTCATTTTCAGAGCTCCTAGACCTTCCTATAAGAAGTTAGCCAAAAAGTAGCTTCGAAAAACGCTTAGGTTAAGTTTCAGAGTTGCTTCTAATGTACCAAAGCTGGACTTAGACATAATTTCACTCTCACAACATTATGGCTGGTTGGAGACAGTCCGAACCACAAGTACCGGGTCCATGGTTCTGGGCGTATACTGGGGGGACGGGGATGACTCCCATTAACCCCTGACTATACCGGGGATACGCTTATCACAATGCCTTTCTGGTCTGTGCTGAAGCAGAGCATTCTGGCAGCCAAGTGGCTTGACCTTTATTAGTGAGCCTGGTTACCCCCTCTCGGAACCACAGATTTAGAAATCGCCAGCTCAAATACAGTGCGTAAAATATATTTATATATATACCCTTATACACCATTTTAATAAAAAATATCACAAAATTCTTCTAAGTCCCATGGGAAGAGGGAAAGATGCGCACGTTCATTTTCAGAGCTCCTAGACCTTCCTATAAGAAGTTAGCCAAAAAGTAGCTTCGAAAAACGCTTAGGTTACGTTTCAGAGTTGCTTCTGATGTACCAAAGCTGGACTTAGACATAATTTCACTCTCACAACATTATGGCTGGTTGGAGACAGTCCGAACCACAAGTACCGGGTCCATGGTTCTGGGCGTATACTGGGGGGACGGGGACGACTCCCATTAACCCCTGACTATACCGGGGATACGCTTATCACAATGCCTTTCTGGTCTGTGCTGAAGCAGGGCATTCTGGCAGCCAAGTGGCTTGACCTTTATTAGTGAGCCTGGTTACCCCCTCTCGGAACCACAGACTTAGAAATCGCCAGCTCATATACAGTGCATAAAATATATTTATATATATACCCTTATACACCATTTTAATAAAAAATATCACAAAATTCTTCTAAGTCCCTCGGGAAGAGTGAAAGACGCGCACGTTCATTTTCAGAGCTCCTAGACCTTCCTATAAGAAGTTAGCCAAAAGGTAGCTTCGAAAAACGCTTAGGTTAAGTTTCAGAGTTGCTTCTAATGTACCAAAGCTGGACTTAGACATAATTTCACTCTCACAACATTATGGCTGGTTGGAGACAGTCCGAACCACAAGTACCGGGTCCATGGTTCTGTGCGTATACTGGGGGGACGGGGACGACTCCCATTAACCCCTGACTATACCGGGGATACGCTTATCACAATGCCTTTCTGGTCTGTGCTGAAGCAGAGCATTCTGGCAGCCAAGTGGCTTGACCTTTATTAGTGAGCCTGGTTACCCCCTCTCGGAACCACAGACTTAGAAATCGCCAGCTCATATACAGTGCATAAAATATATTTATATATATACCCTTATACACCATTTTAATAAAAAATATCACAAAATTCTTCTAAGTCCCTCGGGAAGAGTGATAGACGCGCACGTTCATTTTCAGAGCTCCTAGACCTTCCTATAAGAAGTTAGCCAAAAAGTAGCTTCGAAAAACGCTTAGGTTAAGTTTCAGAGTTGCTTCTAATGTACCAAAGCTGGACTTAGACATAATTTCACTCTCACAACATTATGGCTGGTTGGAGACAGTCCGAACCACAAGTACCGGGTCCATGGTTCTGGGCGTATACTGGGGGGACGGGGATGACTCCCATTAACCCCTGACTATACCGGGGATACACTTATCACAATGCCTTTCTGGTCTGTGCTGAAGCAGAGCATTCTGGCAGCCAAGTGGCTTGACCTTTATTAGTGAGCCTGGTTACCCCCTCTCGGAACCACAGACTTAGAAATCGCCAGCTCATATACAGTGCATAAAATATATTTATATATATACCCTTATACACCATTTTAATAAAAAATATCACGAAATTCTTCTAAGTCCCTCGGGAAGAGTGAAAGACGCGCACGTTCATTTTCAGAGCTCCTAGACCTTCCTATAAGAAGTTAGCCAAAAAGTAGCTTCGAAAAACGCTTAGGTTAAGTTTCAGAGTTGCTTCTAATGTACCAAAGCTGGACTTAGACATAATTTCACTCTCACAACATTATGGCTGGTTGGAGACAGTCCGAACCACAAGTACCGGGTCCATGGTTCTGGGCGTATACTGGGGGGACGGGGATGACTCCCATTAACCCCTGACTATACCGGGGATACGCTTATCACAATGCCTTTCTGGTCTGTGCTGAAGCAGAGCATTCTGGCAGCCAAGTGGCTTGACCTTTATTAGTGAGCCTGGTTACCCCCTCTCGGAACCACAGATTTAGAAATCGCCAGCTCAAATACAGTGCATAAAATATATTTATATATATACCCTTATACACCATTTTAATAAAAAATATCACAAAATTCTTCTAAGTCCCATGGGAAGAGGGAAAGATGCGCACGTTCATTTTCAGAGCTCCTAGACCTTCCTATAAGAAGTTAGCCAAAAAGTAGCTTCGAAAAACGCTTAGGTTACGTTTCAGAGTTGCTTCTGATGTACCAAAGCTGGACTTAGACATAATTTCACTCTCACAACATTATGGCTGGTTGGAGACAGTCCGAACCACAAGTACCGGGTCCATGGTTCTGGGCGTATACTGGGGGGACGGGGACGACTCCCATTAACCCCTGACTATACCGGGGATACGCTTATCACAATGCCTTTCTGGTCTGTGCTGAAGCAGGGCATTCTGGCAGCCAAGTGGCTTGACCTTTATTAGTGAGCCTGGTTACCCCCTCTCGGAACCACAGACTTAGAAATCGCCAGCTCATATACAGTGCATAAAATATATTTATATATATACCCTTATACACCATTTTAATAAAAAATATCACAAAATTCTTCTAAGTCCCTCGGGAAGAGTGAAAGACGCGCACGTTCATTTTCAGAGCTCCTAGACCTTCCTATAAGAAGTTAGCCAAAAGGTAGCTTCGAAAAACGCTTAGGTTAAGTTTCAGAGTTGCTTCTAATGTACCAAAGCTGGACTTAGACATAATTTCACTCTCACAGCATTATGGCTGGTTGGAGACAGTCCGAACCACAAGTACCGGGTCCATGGTTCTGTGCGTATACTGGGGGGACGGGGACGACTCCCATTAACCCCTGACTATACCGGGGATACGCTTATCACAATGCCTTTCTGGTCTGTGCTGAAGCAGAGCATTCTGGCAGCCAAGTGGCTTGACCTTTATTAGTGAGCCTGGTTACCCCCTCTCGGAACCACAGATTTAGAAATCGCCAGCTCATATACAGTGCATAAAATATATTTATATATATACCCTTATACACCATTTTAATAAAAAATATCACAAAATTCTTCTAAGTCCCTCGGGAAGAGGGAAAGACGCGCACGTTCATTTTCAGAGCTCCTAGACCTTCCTATAAGAAGTTAGCCAAAAAGTAGCTTCGAAAAACGCTTAGGTTAAGTTTCAGAGTTGCTTCTAATGTACCAAAGCTGGACTTAGATATAATTTCACTCTCACAACATTATGGCTGGTTGGAGACAGTCCGAACCACAAGTACCGGGTCCATGGTTCTGGGCGTATACTGGGGGGACGGGGACGACTCCCATTAACCCCTGACTATACCGGGGATACGCTTATCACAATGCCTTTCTGGTCTGTGCTGAAGCAGGGCATTCTGGCAGCCATGTGGCTTGACCTTTATTAGTGAGCCTGGTTACCCCCTCTCGGAACCACAGACTTAGAAATCGCCAGCTCATATACAGTGCATAAAATATATTTATATATATACCCTTATACACCATTTTAATAAAAAATATCACAAAATTCTTCTAAGTCCCTCGGGAAGAGTGAAAGACGCGCACGTTCATTTTCAGAGCTCCTAGACCTTCCTATAAGAAGTTAGCCAAAAAGTAGCTTCGAAAAACGCTTAGGTTAAGTTTCAGAGTTGCTTCTAATGTACCAAAGCTGGACTTAGACATAATTTCACTCTCACAACATTATGGCTGGTTGGAGACAGTCCGAACCACAAGTACCGGGTCCATGGTTCTGGGCGTATACTGGGGGGACGGGGACGACTCCCATTAACCCCTGACTATACCGGGGATACGCTTATCACAATGCCTTTCTGGTCTGTGCTGAAGCAGGGCATTCTGGCAGCCAAGTTGCTTGACCTTTATTAGTGAGCCTGGTTACCCCCTCTCGGAACCACAGACTTAGAAATCGCCAGCTCATATACAGTGCATAAAATATATTTATATATATACCCTTATACACCATTTTAATAAAAAATATCACAAAATTCTTCTAAGTCCCTCGGGAAGAGTGAAAGACGCGCACGTTCATTTTCAGAGCTCCTAGACCTTCCTATAAGAAGTTAGCCAAAAAGTAGCTTCGAAAAACGCTTAGGTTAAGTTTCAGAGTTGCTTCTAATGTACCAAAGCTGGACTTAGACATAATTTCACTCTCACAACATTATGGCTGGTTGGAGACAGTCCGAACCACAAGTACCGGGTCCATGGTTCTGGGCGTATACTGGGGGGACGGGGATGACTCCCATTAACCCCTGACTATACCGGGGATACGCTTATCACAATGCCTTTCTGGTCTGTGCTGAAGCAGGGCATTCTGGCAGCCAAGTGGCTTGACCTTTATTAGTGAGCCTGGTTACCCCCTCTCGGAACCACAGACTTAGAAATCGCCAGCTCATATACAGTGCATAAAATATATTTATATATATACCCTTATACACCATTTTAATAAAAAATATCACGAAATTCTTCTAAGTCCCTCGGGAAGAGTGAAAGACGCGCACGTTCATTTTCAGAGCTCCTAGACCTTCCTATAAGAAGTTAGCCAAAAAGTAGCTTCGAAAAACGCTTAGGTTAAGTTTCAGAGTTGCTTCTAATGTACCAAAGCTGGACTTAGACATAATTTCACTCTCACAACATTATGGCTGGTTGGAGACAGTCCGAACCACAAGTACCGGGTCCATGGTTCTGGGCGTATACTGGGGGGACGGGGATGACTCCCATTAACCCCTGACTATACCGGGGATACGCTTATCACAATGCCTTTCTGGTCTGTGCTGAAGCAGAGCATTCTGGCAGCCAAGTGGCTTGACCTTTATTAGTGAGCCTGGTTACCCCCTCTCGGAACCACAGATTTAGAAATCGCCAGCTCAAATACAGTGCATAAAATATATTTATATATATACCCTTATACACCATTTTAATAAAAAATATCACAAAATTCTTCTAAGTCCCATGGGAAGAGGGAAAGACGCGCACGTTCATTTTCAGAGCTCCTAGACCTTCCTATAAGAAGTTAGCCAAAAAGTAGCTTCGAAAAACGCTTAGGTTAAGTTTCAGAGTTGCTTCTAATGTACCAAAGCTGGACTTAGACATAATTTCACTCTCACAACATTATGGCTGGTTGGAGACAGTCCGAACCACAAGTACCGGGTCCATGGTTCTGGGCGTATACTGGGGGGACGGGGACGACTCCCATTAACCCCTGACTATACCGGGGATACGCTTATCACAATGCCTTTCTGGTCTGTGCTGAAGCAGGGCATTCTGGCAGCCAAGTGGCTTGACCTTAATTAGTGAGCCTGGTTACCCCCTCTCGGAACCACAGACTTAGAAATCGCCAGCTCATATACAGTGCATAAAATATATTTATATATATACCCTTATACACCATTTTAATAAAAAATATCACAAAATTCTTCTAAGTCCCTCGGGAAGAGTGAAAGACGCGCACGTTCATTTTCAGAGCTCCTAGACCTTCCCATAAGAAGTTAGCCAAAAAGTAGCTTCGAAAAACGCTTAGGTGAAGTTTCAGAGTTGCTTCTAATGTACCAAAGCTGGACTTAGACATAATTTCACTCTCACAACATTATGGCTGGTTGGAGACAGTCCGAACCACAAGTACCGGGTCCATGGTTCTGGGCGTATACTGGGGGGACGGGGATGACTCCCATTAACCCCTGACTATACCGGGGATACGCTTATCACAATGCCTTTCTAGTCTGTGCTGAAGCAGGGCATTCTGGCAGCCAAGTGGCTTGACCTTTATTAGTGAGCCTGGTTACCCCCTCTCGGAACCACAGACTTAGAAATCGCCAGCTCATATACAGTGCATAAAATATATTTATATATATACCCTTATACACCATTTTAATAAAAAATATCACGAAATTCTTCTAAGTCCCTCGGGAAGAGTGAAAGACGCGCACGTTCATTTTCAGAGCTCCTAGACCTTCCTATAAGAAGTTAGCCAAAAAGTAGCTTCGAAAAACGCTTAGGTTAAGTTTCAGAGTTGCTTCTAATGTACCAAAGCTGGACTTAGACATAATTTCACTCTCACAACATTATGGCTGGTTGGAGACAGTCCGAACCACAAGTACCGGGTCCATGGTTCTGGGCGTATACTGGGGGGACGGGGATGACTCCCATTAACCCCTGACTATACCGGGGATACGCTTATCACAATGCCTTTCTGGTCTGTGCTGAAGCAGAGCATTCTGGCAGCCAAGTGGCTTGACCTTTATTAGTGAGCCTGGTTACCCCCTCTCGGAACCACAGATTTAGAAATCGCCAGCTCAAATACAGTGCATAAAATATATTTATATATATACCCTTATACACCATTTTAATAAAAAATATCACAAAATTCTTCTAAGTCCCATGGGAAGAGGGAAAGACGCGCACGTTCATTTTCAGAGCTCCTAGACCTTCCTATAAGAAGTTAGCCAAAAAGTAGCTTCGAAAAACGCTTAGGTTAAGTTTCAGAGTTGCTTCTAATGTACCAAAGCTGGACTTAGACATAATTTCACTCTCACAACATTATGGCTGGTTGGAGACAGTCCGAACCACAAGTACCGGGTCCATGGTTCTGGGCGTATACTGGGGGGACGGGGACGACTCCCATTAACCCCTGACTATACCGGGGATACGCTTATCACAATGCCTTTCTGGTCTGTGCTGAAGCAGGGCATTCTGGCAGCCAAGTGGCTTGACCTTAATTAGTGAGCCTGGTTACCCCCTCTCGGAACCACAGACTTAGAAATCGCCAGCTCATATACAGTGCATAAAATATATTTATATATATACCCTTATACACCATTTTAATAAAAAATATCACAAAATTCTTCTAAGTCCCTCGGGAAGAGTGAAAGACGCGCACGTTCATTTTCAGAGCTCCTAGACCTTCCCATAAGAAGTTAGCCAAAAAGTAGCTTCGAAAAACGCTTAGGTGAAGTTTCAGAGTTGCTTCTAATGTACCAAAGCTGGACTTAGACATAATTTCACTCTCACAACATTATGGCTGGTTGGAGACAGTCCGAACCACAAGTACCGGGTCCATGGTTCTGGGCGTATACTGGGGGGACGGGGACGACTCCCATTAACCCCTGACTATACCGGGGATACGCTTATCACAATGCCTTTCTGGTCTGTGCTGAAGCAGGGCATTCTGGCAGCCAAGTGGCTTGACCTTTATTAGTGAGCCTGGTTACCCCCTCTCGGAACAACAGACTTAGAAATCGCCAGCTCATATACAGTGCATAAAATATATTTAGATATATACCCTTATACACCATTTTAATAAAAAATATCACAAAATTCTTCTACAGTAAGTCCCTCGGGAAGAGTGAATGACGCGCACGTTCATTTTCAGAGCTCCTAGACCTTCCTATAAGAAGTTAGCCAAAAAGTAGCTTCGAAAAACGCTTAGGTTAATTTTCAGAGTTGCTTCTAATGTACCGAAGCTGGACTTAGACATAATGTCACTCTCACAACATTATGGCTGGTTGGAGACAGTCCGAACCACAAGTACCGGGTCCATGGTTCTGGGCGTATACTGGGGGGACGGGGGGGACTCCCATTAACCCCTGACTATACCGGGGATACGCTTATCACAATGCCTTTCTGGTCTGTGCTGAAGCAGGGCATTCTGGCAGCCAAGTGGCTTGACCTTTATTAGTGAGCCTGGTTACCCCCTCTCGGAACAACAGACTTAGAAATCGCCAGCTCATATACAGTGTATAAAATATATTTATATATATACCCTTATACACCATTTTAATAAAAAATATCACAAAATTCTTCTAAGTCCCTCGGGAAGAGTGAAAGACGCGCACGTTCATTTTCAGAGCTCCTAGACCTTCCTATAAGAAGTTAGCCAAAAAGTAGCTTCGAAAAACGCTTAGGTTAAGTTTCAGAGTTGCTTCTAATGTACCGAAGCTGGACTTAGACATAATTTCACTCTCACAACATTATGGCTGGTTGGAGACAGTCCGAACCACAAGTACCGGGTCCATGGTTCTGGGCGTATACTGGGGGGACGGGGGGGACTCCCATTAACCCCTGACTATACCGGGGATACGCTTATCACAATGCCTTTCTGGTCTGTGCTGAAGCAGGGCATTCTGGCAGCCAAGTGGCTTGACCTTAATTAGTGAGCCTGGTAACCCCCTCTCGGAACCACAGACTTAGAAATCGCCAGCTCATATACAGTGCATAAAATATATTTATATATATACCCTTATACACCATTTTAATAAAAAATATCACAAAATTCTTCTAAGTCCCTCGGGAAGAGTGAAAGACGCGCACGTTCATTTTCAGAGCTCCTAGACCTTCCCATAAGAAGTTAGCCAAAAAGTAGCTTCGAAAAACGCTTAGGTGAAGTTTCAGAGTTGCTTCTAATGTACCAAAGCTGGACTTAGACATAATTTCACTCTCACAACATTATGGCTGGTTGGAGACAGTCCGAACCACAAGTACCGGGTCCATGGTTCTGGGCGTATACTGGGGGGACGGGGACGACTCCCATTAACCCCTGACTATACCGGGGATACGCTTATCACAATGCCTTTCTGGTCTGTGCTGAAGCAGGGCATTCTGGCAGCCAAGTGGCTTGACCTTTATTAGTGAGCCTGGTTACCCCCTCTCGGAACCACAGACTTAGAAATCGCCAGCTCATATACAGTGCATAAAATATATTTATATATATACCCTTATACACCATTTTAATAAAAAATATCACAAAATTCTTCTAAGTCCCTCGGGAAGAGTGAAAGACGCGCACGTTCATTTTCAGAGCTCCTAGACCTTCCTATAAGAAGTTAGCCAAAAAGTAGCTTCGAAAAACGCTTAGGTTAAGTTTCAGAGTTGCTTCTAATGTACCGAAGCTGGACTTAGACATAATGTCACTCTCACAACATTATGGCTGGTTGGAGACAGTCCGAACCACAAGTACCGGGTCCATGGTTCTGGGCGTATACTGGGGGGACGGGGGGGACTCCCATTAACCCCTGACTATACCGGGGATACGCTTATCACAATGCCTTTCTGGTCTGTGCTGAAGCAGGGCATTCTGGCAGCCAAGTGGCTTGACCTTTATTAGTGAGCCTGGTTACCCCCTCTCGGAACAACAGACTTAGAAATCGCCAGCTCATATACAGTGCATAAAATATATTTATATATATACCCTTATACACCATTTTAATAAAAAATATCACAAAATTCTTCTAAGTCCCTCGGGAAGAGTGAAAGACGCGCACGTTCATTTTCAGAGCTCCTAGACCTTCCTATAAGAAGTTAGCCAAAAAGTAGCTTCGAAAAACGCTTAGGTTAAGTTTCAGAGTTGCTTCTAATGTACCGAAGCTGGACTTAGACATAATTTCACTCTCACAACATTATGGCTGGTTGGAGACAGTCCGAACCACAAGTACCGGGTCCATGGTTCTGGGCGTATACTGGGGGGACGGGGACGACTCCCATTAACCCCTGACTATACCGGGGATACGCTTATCACAATGCCTTTCTGGTCTGTGCTGAAGCAGGGCATTCTGGCAGCCAAGTGGCTTGACCTTTATTAGTGAGCCTGGTTACCCCCTCTCGGAACAACAGACTTAGAAATCGCCAGCTCATATACAGTGCATAAAATATATTTAGATATATACCCTTATACACAATTTAATAAAAAATATCACAAAATTCTTCTACAGTAAGTCCCTCGGGAAGAGTGAATGACGCGCACGTTCATTTTCAGAGCTCCTAGACCTTCCTATAAGAAGTTAGCCAAAAAGTAGCTTCGAAAAACGCTTAGGTTAAGTTTCAGAGTTGCTTCTAATGTACCGAAGCTGGACTTAGACATAATGTCACTCTCACAACATTATGGCTGGTTGGAGACAGTCCGAACCACAAGTACCGGGTCCATGGTTCTGGGCGTATACTGGGGGGACGGGGGGGACTCCCATTAACCCCTGACTATACCGGGGATACGCTTATCACAATGCCTTTCTGGTCTGTGCTGAAGCAGGGCATTCTGGCAGCCAAGTGGCTTGACCTTTATTAGTGAGCCTGGTTACCCCCTCTCGGAACAACAGACTTAGAAATCGCCAGCTCATATACAGTGCATAAAATATATTTATATATATACCCTTATACACCATTTTAATAAAAAATATCACAAAATTCTTCTAAGTCCCTCGGGAAGAGTGAAAGACGCGCACGTTCATTTTCAGAGCTCCTAGACCTTCCTATAAGAAGTTAGCCAAAAAGTAGCTTCGAAAAACGCTTAGGTTAAGTTTCAGAGTTGCTTCTAATGTACCGAAGCTGGACTTAGACATAATTTCACTCTCACAACATTATGGCTGGTTGGAGACAGTCCGAACCACAAGTACCGGGTCCATGGTTCTGGGCGTATACTGGGGGGACGGGGGGGACTCCCATTAACCCCTGACTATACCGGGGATACGCTTATCACAATGCCTTTCTGGTCTGTGCTGAAGCAGGGCATTCTGGCAGCCAAGTGGCTTGACCTTAATTAGTGAGCCTGGTTACCCCCTCTCGGAACCACAGACTTAGAAATCGCCAGCTCATATACAGTGCATAAAATATATTTATATACTGTATATACCCTTATACACCATTTTAATAAAAAATATCACAAAATTCTTCTAAGTCCCTCGGGAAGAGTGAAAGACGCGCACGTTCATTTTCAGAGCTCCTAGACCTTCCCATAAGAAGTTAGCCAAAAAGTAGCTTCGAAAAACGCTTAGGTGAAGTTTCAGAGTTGCTTCTAATGTACCAAAGCTGGACTTAGACATAATTTCACTCTCACAACATTATGGCTGGTTGGAGACAGTCCGAACCACAAGTACCGGGTCCATGGTTCTGGGCGTATACTGGGGGGACGGGGACGACTCCCATTAACCCCTGACTATACCGGGGATACGCTTATCACAATGCCTTTCTGGTCTGTGCTGAAGCAGGGCATTCTGGCAGCCAAGTGGCTTGACCTTTATTAGTGAGCCTGGTTACCCCCTCTCGGAACCACAGACTTAGAAATCGCCAGCTCATATACAGTGCATAAAATATATTTAGCTATATACCCTTATACACCATTTTAATAAAAAATATCACAAAATTCTTCTACAGTAAGTCCCTCGGGAAGAGTGAATGACGCGCACGTTCATTTTCAGAGCTCCTAGACCTTCCTATAAGAAGTTAGCCAAAAAGTAGCTTCGAAAAACGCTTAGGTTAAGTTTCAGAGTTGCTTCTAATGTACCGAAGCTGGACTTAGACATAATGTCACTCTCACAACATTATGGCTGGTTGGAGACAGTCCGAACCACAAGTACCGGGTCCATGGTTCTGGGCGTATACTGGGGGGACGGGGGGGACTCCCATTAACCCCTGACTATACCGGGGATACGCTTATCACAATGCCTTTCTGGTCTGTGCTGAAGCAGGGCATTCTGGCAGCCAAGTGGCTTGACCTTTATTAGTGAGCCTGGTTACCCCCTCTCGGAACAACAGACTTAGAAATCGCCAGCTCATATACAGTGTATAAAATATATTTATATATATACCCTTATACACCATTTTAATAAAAAATATCACAAAATTCTTCTAAGTCCCTCGGGAAGAGTGAAAGACGCGCACGTTCATTTTCAGAGCTCCTAGACCTTCCTATAAGAAGTTAGCCAAAAAGTAGCTTCGAAAAACGCTTAGGTTAAGTTTCAGAGTTGCTTCTAATGTACCGAAGCTGGACTTAGACATAATTTCACTCTCACAACATTATGGCTGGTTGGAGACAGTCCGAACCACAAGTACCGGGTCCATGGTTCTGGGCGTATACTGGGGGGACGGGGGGGACTCCCATTAACCCCTGACTATACCGGGGATACGCTTATCACAATGCCTTTCTGGTCTGTGCTGAAGCAGGGCATTCTGGCAGCCAAGTGGCTTGACCTTAATTAGTGAGCCTGGTTACCCCCTCTCGGAACCACAGACTTAGAAATCGCCAGCTCATATACAGTGCATAAAATATATTTATATATATACCCTTATACACCATTTTAATAAAAAATATCACAAAATTCTTCTAAGTCCCTCGGGAAGAGTGAAAGACGCGCACGTTCATTTTCAGAGCTCCTAGACCTTCCCATAAGAAGTTAGCCAAAAAGTAGCTTCGAAAAACGCTTAGGTGAAGTTTCAGAGTTGCTTCTAATGTACCAAAGCTGGACTTAGACATAATTTCACTCTCACAACATTATGGCTGGTTGGAGACAGTCCGAACCACAAGTACCGGGTCCATGGTTCTGGGCGTATACTGGGGGGACAGGGACGACTCCCATTAACCCCTGACTATACCGGGGATACGCTTATCACAATGCCTTTCTGGTCTGTGCTGAAGCAGGGCATTCTGGCAGCCAAGTACCTTGACCTTTATTAGTGAGCCTGGTTACCCCCTCTCGGAACAACAGACTTAGAAATCGCCAGCTCATATACAGTGCATAAAATATATTTATATATATACCCTTATACACCATTTTAATAAAAAATATCACAAAATTCTTCTAAGTCCCTCGGGAAGAGTGAAAGACGCGCACGTTCATTTTCAGAGCTCCTAGACCTTCCTATAAGAAGTTAGCCAAAAAGTAGCTTCGAAAAACGCTTAGGTTAAGTTTCAGAGTTGCTTCTAATGTACCGAAGCTGGACTTAGACATAATTTCACTCTCACAACATTATGGCTGGTTGGAGACAGTCCGAACCACAAGTACCGGGTCCATGGTTCTGGGCGTATACTGGGGGGACGGGGGGGACTCCCATTAACCCCTGACTATACCGGGGATACGCTTATCACAATGCCTTTCTGGTCTGTGCTGAAGCAGGGCATTCTGGTAGCCAAGTGGCTTGACCTTAATTAGTGAGCCTGGTTACCCCCTCTCGGAACCACAGACTTAGAAATCGCCAGCTCATATACAGTGCATAAAATATATTTATATATATACCCTTATACACCATTTTAATAAAAAATATCACAAAATTCTTCTAAGTCCCTCGGGAAGAGTGAAAGACGCGCACGTTCATTTTCAGAGCTCCTAGACCTTCCCATAAGAAGTTAGCCAAAAAGTAGCTTCGAAAAACGCTTAGGTGAAGTTTCAGAGTTGCTTCTAATGTACCAAAGCTGGACTTAGACATAATTTCACTCTCACAACATTATGGCTGGTTGGAGACAGTCCGAACCACAAGTACCGGGTCCATGGTTCTGGGCGTATACTGGGGGGACAGGGACGACTCCCATTAACCCCTGACTATACCGGGGATACGCTTATCACAATGCCTTTCTGGTCTGTGCTGAAGCAGGGCATTCTGGCAGCCAAGTACCTTGACCTTTATTAGTGAGCCTGGTTACCCCCTCTCGGAACAACAGACTTAGAAATCGCCAGCTCATATACAGTGCATAAAATATATTTATATATATACCCTTATACACCATTTTAATAAAAAATATCACAAAATTCTTCTAAGTCCCTCGGGAAGAGTGAAAGACGCGCACGTTCATTTTCAGAGCTCCTAGACCTTCCTATAAGAAGTTAGCCAAAAAGTAGCTTCGAAAAACGCTTAGGTTAAGTTTCAGAGTTGCTTCTAATGTACCGAAGCTGGACTTAGACATAATTTCACTCTCACAACATTATGGCTGGTTGGAGACAGTCCGAACCACAAGTACCGGGTCCATGGTTCTGGGCGTATACTGGGGGGACGGGGGGGACTCCCATTAACCCCTGACTATACCGGGGATACGCTTATCACAATGCCTTTCTGGTCTGTGCTGAAGCAGGGCATTCTGGTAGCCAAGTGGCTTGACCTTAATTAGTGAGCCTGGTTACCCCCTCTCGGAACCACAGACTTAGAAATCGCCAGCTCATATACAGTGCATAAAATATATTTATATATATACCCTTATACACCATTTTAATAAAAAATATCACAAAATTCTTCTAAGTCCCTCGGGAAGAGTGAAAGACGCGCACGTTCATTTTCAGAGCTCCTAGACCTTCCCATAAGAAGTTAGCCAAAAAGTAGCTTCGAAAAACGCTTAGGTGAAGTTTCAGAGTTGCTTCTAATGTACCAAAGCTGGACTTAGACATAATTTCACTCTCACAACATTATGGCTGGTTGGAGACAGTCCGAACCACAAGTACCGGGTCCATGGTTCTGGGCGTATACTGGGGGGACAGGGACGACTCCCATTAACCCCTGACTATACCGGGGATACGCTTATCACAATGCCTTTCTGGTCTGTGCTGAAGCAGGGCATTCTGGCAGCCAAGTAACTTGACCTTTATTAGTGAGCCTGGTTACCCCCTCTCGGAACAACAGACTTAGAAATCGCCAGCTCATATACAGTGCATAAAATATATTTATATATATACCCTTATACACCATTTTAATAAAAAATATCACAAAATTCTTCCAAGTCCCTCGGGAAGAGTGAAAGACGCGCACGTTCATTTTCAGAGCTCCTAGACCTTCCTATAAGAAGTTAGCCAAAAAGTAGCTTCGAAAAACGCTTAGGTTAAGTTTCAGAGTTGCTTCTAATGTACCGAAGCTGGACTTAGACATAATTTCACTCTCACAACATTATGGCTGGTTGGAGACAGTCCGAACCACAAGTACCGGGTCCATGGTTCTGGGCGTATACTGGGGGGACGGGGGGGACTCCCATTAACCCCTGACTATACCGGGGATACGCTTATCACAATGCCTTTCTGGTCTGTGCTGAAGCAGGGCATTCTGGCAGCCAAGTGGCTTGACCTTAATTAGTGAGCCTGGTTACCCCCTCTCGGAACCACAGACTTAGAAATCGCCAGCTCATATACAGTGCATAAAATATATTTATATATATACCCTTATACACCATTTTAATAAAAAATATCACAAAATTCTTCTAAGTCCCGCAGGAAGAGTGAAAGACGCGCACGTTCATTTTCAGAGCTCCTAGACCTTCCCATAAGAAGTTAGCCAAAAAGTAGCTTCGAAAAACGCTTAGGTGAAGTTTCAGAGTTGCTTCTAATGTACCAAAGCTGGACTTAGACATAATTTCACTCTCACAACATTATGGCTGGTTGGAGACAGTCCGAACCACAAGTACCGGGTCCATGGTTCTGGGCGTATACTGGGGGGCCGGGGACGACTCCCATTAACCCCTGACTATACCGGGGATACGCTTATCACAATGCCTTTCTGGTCTGTGCTGAAGCAGGGCATTCTGGCAGCCAAGTGGCTTGACCTTAATTAGTGAGCCTGGTTACCCCCTCTCGGAACAACAGACTTAGAAATCGCCAGCTCATATACAGTGCATAAAATATATTTATATATATACCCTTATACACCATTTTAATAAAAAATATCACAAAATTCTTCTAAGTCCCTCGGGAAGAGTGAAAGACGCGCACGTTCATTTTCAGAGCTCCTAGACCTTCCTATAAGAAGTTAGCCAAAAAGTAGCTTCGAAAAACGCTTAGGTTAAGTTTCAGAGTTGCTTCTAATGTACCGAAGCTGGACTTAGACATAATTTGACTCTCACAACATTATGGCTGGTTGGAGACAGTCCGAACCACAAGTACCGGGTCCATGGTTCTGGGCGTATACTGGGGGGACGGGGGGGACTCCCATTAACCCCTGACTATACCGGGGATACGCTTATCACAATGCCTTTCTGGTCTGTGCTGAAGCAGGGCATTCTGGCAGCCAAGTGGCTTGACCTTAATTAGTGAGCCTGGTTACCCCCTCTCGGAACCACAGACTTAGAAATCGCCAGCTCATATACAGTGCATAAAATATATTTATATATATACCCTTATACACCATTTTAATAAAAAATATCACAAAATTCTTCTAAGTCCCTCGGGAAGAGTGAAAGACGCGCACGTTCATTTTCAGAGCTCCTAGACCTTCCTATAAGAAGTTAGCCAAAAAGTAGCTTCGAAAAACGCTTAGGTTAAGTTTCAGAGTTGCTTCTAATGTACCGAAGCTGGACTTAGACATAATTTCACTCTCACAACATTATGGCTGGTTGGAGACAGTCCGAACCACAAGTACCGGGTCCATGGTTCTGGGCGTATACTGGGGGGACGGGGGGGACTCCCATTAACCCCTGACTATACCGGGGATACGCTTATCACAATGCCTTTCTGGTCTGTGCTGAAGCAGGGCATTCTGGTAGCCAAGTGGCTTGACCTTAATTAGTGAGCCTGGTTACCCCCTCTCGGAATCACAGACTTAGAAATCGCCAGCTCATATACAGTGCATAAAATATATTTATATATATACCCTTATACACCATTTTAATAAAAAATATCACAAAATTCTTCTAAGTCCCTCGGGAAGAGTGAAAGACGCGCACGTTCATTTTCAGAGCTCCTAGACCTTCCCATAAGAAGTTAGCCAAAAAGTAGCTTCGAAAAACGCTTAGGTGAAGTTTCAGAGTTGCTTCTAATGTACCAAAGCTGGACTTAGACATAATTTCACTCTCACAACATTATGGCTGGTTGGAGACAGTCCGAACCACAAGTACCGGGTCCATGGTTCTGGGCGTATACTGGGGGGACAGGGACGACTCCCATTAACCCCTGACTATACCGGGGATACGCTTATCACAATGCCTTTCTGGTCTGTGCTGAAGCAGGGCATTCTGGCAGCCAAGTACCTTGACCTTTATTAGTGAGCCTGGTTACCCCCTCTCGGAACAACAGACTTAGAAATCGCCAGCTCATATACAGTGCATAAAATATATTTATATATATACCCTTATACACCATTTTAATAAAAAATATCACAAAATTCTTCCAAGTCCCTCAGGAAGAGTGAAAGACGCGCACGTTCATTTTCAGAGCTCCTAGACCTTCCTATAAGAAGTTAGCCAAAAAGTAGCTTCGAAAAACGCTTAGGTTAAGTTTCAGAGTTGCTTCTAATGTACCGAAGCTGGACTTAGACATAATTTCACTCTCACAACATTATGGCTGGTTGGAGACAGTCCGAACCACAAGTACCGGGTCCATGGTTCTGGGCGTATACTGGGGGGACAGGGGGGACTCCCATTAACCCCTGACTATACCGGGGATACGCTTATCACAATGCCTTTCTGGTCTGTGCTGAAGCAGGGCATTCTGGCAGCCAAGTGGCTTGACCTTAATTAGTGAGCCTGGTTACCCCCTCTCGGAACCACAGACTTAGAAATCGCCAGCTCATATACAGTGCATAAAATATATTTATATATATACCCTTATACACCATTTTAATAAAAAATATCACAAAATTCTTCTAAGTCCCGCAGGAAGAGTGAAAGACGCGCACGTTCATTTTCAGAGCTCCTAGACCTTCCCATAAGAAGTTAGCCAAAAAGTAGCTTCGAAAAACGCTTAGGTGAAGTTTCAGAGTTGCTTCTAATGTACCAAAGCTGGACTTAGACATAATTTCACTCTCACAACATTATGGCTGGTTGGAGACAGTCCGAACCACAAGTACCGGGTCCATGGTTCTGGGCGTATACTGGGGGGCCGGGGACGACTCCCATTAACCCCTGACTATACCGGGGATACGCTTATCACAATGCCTTTCTGGTCTGTGCTGAAGCAGGGCATTCTGGCAGCCAAGTGGCTTGACCTTAATTAGTGAGCCTGGTTACCCCCTCTCGGAACCACAGACTTAGAAATCGCCAGCTCATATACAGTGCATAAAATATATTTATATATATACCCTTATACACCATTTTAATAAAAAATATCACAAAATTCTTCTAAGTCCCTCGGGAAGAGTGAAAGACGCGCACGTTCATTTTCAGAGCTCCTAGACCTTCCTATAAGAAGTTAGCCAAAAAGTAGCTTCGAAAAACGCTTAGGTTAAGTTTCAGAGTTGCTTCTAATGTACCGAAGCTGGACTTAGACATAATTTGACTCTCACAACATTATGGCTGGTTGGAGACAGTCCGAACCACAAGTACCGGGTCCATGGTTCTGGGCGTATACTGGGGGGACGGGGGGGACTCCCATTAACCCCTGACTATACCGGGGATACGCTTATCACAATGCCTTTCTGGTCTGTGCTGAAGCAGGGCATTCTGGCAGCCAAGTGGCTTGACCTTAATTAGTGAGCCTGGTTACCCCCTCTCGGAACCACAGACTTAGAAATCGCCAGCTCATATACAGTGCATAAAATATATTTATATATATACCCTTATACACCATTTTAATAAAAAATATCACAAAATTCTTCTAAGTCCCTCGGGAAGAGTGAAAGACGCGCACGTTCATTTTCAGAGCTCCTAGACCTTCCCATAAGAAGTTAGCCAAAAAGTAGCTTCGAAAAACGCTTAGGTGAAGTTTTAGAGTTGCTTCTAATGTACCAAAGCTGGACTTAGACATAATTTCACTCTCACAACATTATGGCTGGTTGGAGACAGTCCGAACCACAAGTACCGGGTCCATGGTTCTGGGCGTATACTGGGGGGACGGGGTCGACTCCCATTAACCCCTGACTATACCGGGGATACGCTTATCACAATGCCTTTCTGGTCTGTGCTGAAGCAGGGCATTCTGGCAGCCAAGTGGCTTGACCTTAATTAGTGAGCCTGGTTACCCCCTCTCGGAACCACAGACTTAGAAATCGCCAGCTCATATACAGTGCATAAAATATATTTATATATATACCCTTATACACCATTTTAATAAAAAATATCACAAAATTCTTCTAAGTCCCTCGGGAAGAGTGAAAGACGCGCACGTTCATTTTCAGAGCTCCTAGACTTTCCCATAAGAAGTTAGCCAAAAAGTAGCTTCGAAAAACGCTTAGGTGAAGTTTCAGAGTTGCTTTTAATGTACCAAAGCTGGACTTAGACATAATTTCACTCTCACAACATTATGGCTGGTTGGAGACAGTCCGAACCACAAGTACCGGGTCCATGGTTCTGGGCGTATACTGGGGGGACGGGGACGACTCCCATTAACCCCTGACTATACCGGGGATACGCTTATCACAATGCCTTTCTGGTCTGTGCTGAAGCAGGGCATTCTGGCAGCCAAGTGGCTTGACCTTTATTAGTGAGCCTGGTTACCCCCTCTCGGAACAACAGACTTAGAAATCGCCAGCTCATATACAGTGCATAAAATATATTTAGATATATACCCTTATTCACCATTTTAATAAAAAATATCACAAAATTCTTCTACAGTAAGTCCCTCGGGAAGAGTGAATGACGCGCACTTTCATTTTCAAAGCTCCTAGACCTTCCTATAAGAAGTTAGCCAAAAAGTAGCTTCGAAAAACGCTTAGGTTAAGTTTCAGAGTTGCTTCTAATGTACCGAAGCTGGACTTAGACATAATTTCACTCTCACAACATTATGGCTGGTTGGAGACAGTCCGAACCACAAGTACCGGGTCCATGGTTCTGGGCGTATACTGGGGGGACGGGGGGGACTCCCATTAACCCCTGACTATACCGGGGATACGCTTATCACAATGCCTTTCTGGTCTGTGCTGAAGCAGGGCATTCTGGCAGCCAAGTGGCTTGACCTTTATTAGTGAGCCTGGTTACCCCCTCTCGGAACCACAGACTTAGAAATCGCCAGCTCATATACAGTGCATAAAATATATTTATATATATACCCTTATACACCATTTTAATAAAAAATATCACAAAATTCTTCTAAGTCCCTCGGGAAGAGTGAAAGACGCGCACGTTCATTTTCAAAGCTCCTAGACCTTCCTATAAGAAGTTAGCCAAAAAGTAGCTTCGAAAAACGCTTAGGTTAAGTTTCAGAGTTGCTTCTAATGTACCAAAGCTGGACTTAGACATAATTTCACTCTCACAACATTATGGCTGGTTGGAGACAGTCCGCACCACAAGTACCGGGTCCATGGTTCTGGGCGTATATTGGTGGGACGGGGACGACTCCCATTAACCCCTGACTATACCGGGGATACGCTTATCACAATGCCTTTCTGGTCTGTGCTGAAGCAGGGCATTCTGGCAGCCAAGTGGCTTGACCTTTATTAGTGAGCCTGGTTACCCCCTCTCGGAACCACAGACTTAGAAATCGCCAGCTCATATACAGTGCATAAAATATATTTATATATATACCCTTATACACCATTTTAATAAAAAATATCACAAAATTCTTCTAAGTCCCTCGGGAAGAGTGAAAGACGCGCACGTTCATTTTCAGAGCTTCTAGACCTTCCTATAAGAAGTTAGCCAAAAAGTAGCTTCGAAAAACGCTTAGGTTAAGTTTCAGAGTTGCTTCTAATGTACCGAAGCTGGACTTAGACATAATTTCACTCTCACAACATTATGGCTGGTTGGAGACAGTCCGAACCACAAATACCGGGTCCATGGTTCTGGGCATATACTGGGGGGACGGGGACGACTCCCATTAACCCCTGACTATACCGGGGATACGCTTATCACAATGCCTTTCTGGTCTGTGCTGAAGCAGGGCATTCTGGCAGCCAAGTGGCTTGACCTTTATTAGTGAGCCTGGTTACCCCCTCGGAACCACAGACTTAGAAATCGCCAGCTCATATACAGTGCATAAAATATATTTATATATATACCCTTATACACCATTTTAATAAAAAATATCACAAAATTCTTCTACACTGGCGACACACTTTATTCGAGCACGGCTAGTCCCGCGAATTCGGGTATACTCGGGTGTATTCAGGTTTCTGATAGTTTTCTGCCAGAGTGCATTGCGTTATTTTCCGGCCGGAATTTAAGCTTTTTATTCCGGCTGGTTACAATACTGCAATGCCGTCAAAATACACATGGTGGCGCTTGCGAGCTATTCTCTGTGAAGCCGTCCCCTATAATGAATTGTAATGCAGTATATACTGTATACTATATACTGTATATACTGTATAACAACAACCCCTGTAAGCCCTAACATACAGTACTGTACAGTACTGTACTGTACTGTATATGCACATACATAAATGATACTACTGTATGGGCGGCGGGGGCGAGATGTGTTTGCAGTAGAGAGAGATCCGCTGCTCTCTCTCTGCGCAAACATCCGCACATTAAAATTTATTTGAAATACATTTTTATTGATAGTGTAGATGTGCAGGGGGTCTCCGGAGCTGAACCGCGTTGGTTTTAGGTCTGGGGACCCCGTGCCCCCCGAGATACAGGCCCCTTTAGGGGGTGCCGGTATCCCTCTGCGTTTAAAGGTCCCAATCACGTGACCGCGGCCTGTAAACCAAGCAGAGCAGAGGGATACCGGCACCCCCTAAAGTGGCCTGTATCTTGGGGGGCACGGGGTCCCCAGACCTGAAACCTGTGCGCTTCTGCTCTGGAGACCCTCTGCACATGTACACTATCAATAAAACACATACAATATACAGTATAAATAAACACTCGTTCTTTACCTTAGCGTCTATGCGCTATGGTAAAGAAGCATTATTTTAATAATATTGTAAAGTGAGCAGGGGGTTCCCTGAGCCAGAAATTAATGCTCAGGGAACCCCCCCCCCCCCTGCTCCTGATCAATATTATTAAAAATACGGAAAATGCTGCGTCATTACCATAGCGGATAGCCGCTAAGGCAATGAAGGGGTTAACCCACCGTGCCCGCTTTATTGTGTGTAGTGGGGATGGGTGAGGGGGGTATTTGGCCCTTGGAGTGAGTTTAGGACTTGCGGGAGGGGGGGGGGGTTGCGGGTGCACTTAACCCCTTCACGACCGTAGCAGTTAATACCGCTACGGTCATGAAGGGGTTAAGCCCTCCCGCTACCCCACCCCCCCCCCGCAAGCCCTCCCCAACCATCGTTGGGGCGAATACCCCACCCTCCCGCAACCCACAACAATAAAATACACACAGCAGCCGCCAAAAAATAAATAAATAAATGACAATAAATACATTTGAAATACATTTTTATTGATAGTGTAGATGTGCAGGGGGTCTCCGGAGCTGAACCGCATTGGTTTTAGGTCTGGGGACCCCGTGCCCCCCGAGATACAGGCCCCTTTAGGTCCGATCACGTGACCGCGGCCTGTAAACCAAGCAGAGCAGAGGGATACCGGCACCCCCTAAAGGGGCCTGTATCTCGGGGGGCACGGGGTCCCCAGACCTGAAACCTGTGCGCTTCTGCTCTGGAGATCCTCTGCACATGTACAGTATCAATAAAACACATACAATATACAGTATAAATAAACACTCGTTCTTTACCTTAGCGTCTATGCGCTATGGTAAAGAAGCATTATTTTAATAATATTGTAAAGTGAGCAGGGGGTTCCCTGAGCCAGAAATTAATGCTCAGGGAACCCCCCCCCCCCCCCCGCTGCTCCTGATCAATATTATTAAAAATACGGAAAGTGCTGCGTCATTACCATAGCGGATAGCCGCTAAGGCAATGAAGGGGTTAAGGCATAATAAACAATTAATACATTCAATACATATTTTTCACGTCTGTGTTAAAACTCCCTGCCTTCTCTCTAATCTATGTAAAACCCCCTCCCCCTATTCTCGCTTTTAAAACGCCCTGCCTTCTCTCTAATCTATGTAAAAAACCCTCCCCCTATCCCCCTATTGTGTGTGTGCGTTAAGCTTCCCTGCAAGCTATGTAAAAAAACCTCCCCCTATTGTGTGTGTGTGTTAAATCTGCCTGGCCTGTGTTTCTGAGTGCTGAGTGCTCTGCGTTTAAAGGTCCCGATCACGTGATCGCGGCCTGTAAACCAAGCAGAGCAGAGGGATACCGGCACCCCCTAAAGGGGCCTGTATTTCGGGGGGCACGGGGTCCCCAGACCTGAAACCTGTGCGCTTCAGCTCCGGAGACCCCCTGCACATGTACACTATCAATAAAAATGTATTTCAAATGTATTTATTGTCATTTATTTATTTATTTATTTAGATTTATTTATTAATTGTGCTGCTGCTGCTGCAAGTCGTAAACTCACACCAAGGGCGAAACACCCCCCTCACCCCCAATAAAAAAAATTCACGCACAGCAGCCCCACAATTAATAAATAAATCTAAATAAATAAATAAATAAATAAATGCCAATAAATACATTTGAAATACATTTTTATTGATAGTGTAGATGTATATATATATATATATATATATATATATATATATATATATATATACAGTATACAGTATATATACACACATGATGAACCAATAGTACAAATACATGTAGAATGGTTATCAAAATCATACTGTCCTACAGATAACGCTTCTCTATACAGACAATAATAATAATCCATTTAATAATCCTACAGTAACTTATTTTACAATATAAAACATAACATTACAATCCACACAGTACATTGCATTTACATTGTATACTGTAAATGATGCATAGCATTAAATCTATGCACCATATACAATACTGTACATTCTGCAACTGAATGTTAACAATATAATTGCAAGCTACTCTACCAGTAAATACTGTACAAACACTTCCAAACAAGTCAACTACAGTATTTTAACCAATCAAGTAAACCAAAATCAATATATACTGTAAGTACCAACCAGAAAAGACAATTTAAAACCAAACTAACCCTTACAATACCAAGGATTACATCTATCTAATTGTAAAAAACCTTATACATTATACACAGCATTGTTTAAAGCCCCCTCCCCCCTAATGTTTCTGTTAAGCAGATTACACTGAAGGGACAGTGATATAAAGGCCTAAAGCCCCTTCCCCCCCTAATGTTTGTGTTAAACAGATTACATTGAAGGGAGAGAGATGTTTCTGTTACCAGTAAATCTCCCTCCCTGCATTGCTAACCACCCTCACCCCCTACCCACATACCGTTAACCCCCCCCCATCCTGGCCATGGCCCCTCCGCTTCTGCAAAACAGACACAAAAATTAAAACATACAAAGTAATGTCCCCTAACCCCTTAATCACCATAGCGGTAATTAACCGCTACAGTCATGAAGGGGTTAACCCACCCTCACCCACCCACCACTCGGGATGCCTACATACCCTCCCACACTAACCCCCCCACCCGTGAGGCCTAACCACCCAGTCAGTACCCACAAGGGAGGCCTACCCACATACCGTTGGGGAAACACCCCACCCCCACCCCAGTACCCACAATAAAAACAGTACAATGACCCACAATAAACAGCATTCTATTTATTAAATACATTACCCACCCCCTGTGCCCCCCCCCCCCATAAATACAAGATTTATTCTTTTACATTCAGGGTCCATAACGCAGCCCCACGCTAGTCCCCGGTGGGCTGGCAGGGCACCTGCACAGACCTACAGTTTACCAGCAGCATTCCACAGGTTCTGGAGGCCTGCTGGTGGATCCTGCCAGCACCATGGCGCCCAGGTGGTCTCCTTGGGTCACCGTGAACCACAATTGGGTCCCCACGGTAGGCCCAAGGATGTCTGGGAGCCCCGGGTCAAACCCACAGGTGTCTGCAGGGCCTCGGGTGGTTCCCATGGGGGTCTGGGGAACTCACGGGTGCTCACTACGGGTCCGCGGTGCCCCCACAGAAGTGGGACCACACATCATCATCCCCGCACCTACGGGTCGGAGGTGCCCCCACAGAAGTGGGACCACACATCGTCATGCCCGCAGACTACGGGTCCGCGGTGCCCCCACAGAAGTGGGACCACACATCATCATCCCCGCATGTGTCACCCGTGGAACCACCAGCCTGCTACCCTTTAGGATACCCGAGGATTCCCCGCGGGTGGTCTCCAGAGGTCCCACGCAAAACCACGGAAGTAACCCTGAATGTAAAAAAAATAAACCTGGCCTATACATTCAATACATACACCCTCCCCCCCAACACCTACAGTACAATAATGTGCAAAATAACTATTATCCAGATATGGATAATAGATTAATTGCCCATTATTAAAAACATTAACTAGCATATACAAATAAATAAAGTACTACTGACCTCATCAATACGAAGTGTCCGATGCCAGCGCCTTCCTTCTCTTGCCCACACAAAACATAGCCAAAACCAAGGCAATACATTGCAAGTACAGTACATTCAGATATCAATTAACCCCTTAAACACCTTATCAGATAATAACCGCAAAGGTGATTAAGGGGTTAAGCCACACAGGCTCGATACCCACCCTCACCCATGAATTTGTACTGTGGCTTCATCATGCAACTATATATATATACTGTATATATATATACACAGAGAGACAGAGAGAAAGAGAGAGAGAGAGAGAGAGATATATATACAGTATATATATATATATATATATATATATATATATATATATATATATATATATATATATATATATATACACACACGTTATATACACACCCATGATAAACCAATATACAGTACAAATAAATGTAGAAGGGTTATCAAAAGCACTGTCCTACAACCAAACTCTTCTCCATACATACACACTAAATTAAAATAAATTTCCTTTAATATTCATAACTGATCTCTCAATCTACTGTAAATCATCACTAAACCTCTGAAAAGCCATTTAAACAACTTACATTCCAATATAAATGATGCCTAAATATCTACTGTATGCACCATATACATTCTGCAAATTACTGTAATCAACCAAGTAAACAAAACTCAATTAGCAATCATTATTTACATCCCTAAACAATTCAGACTAGATCCCGAACAATAAAATCATTAACAAATTCACGCCTAGAGCAGAACAATTAAGCCTTTGAAAAAATATATGTACCGACAAAAATATAACCTTTCCAAACCAAGCCTACCTATCCCTGACCTTCCTCAAACACACAATACAATACCAAGGAATACATCTACAGTATCTAATTTTAAAATACTTTAAACTCACAAAATAATTAAAAACACATCTAATCCAGCTTTTAAAACATCATCATTTCTTACCCTGAATGTATACTGTACAGTATATCTCTCTAGACATACAGTATATATTGTACATACATACATACAGTGGCAAGAAATGATATACCACAAACAAAAAAAAAATACACATGTTAAAAAACCTTTTGAAATAATGAACAAGTTAAATAAAATACATTTCTTTACTGTAGTTCACTTACCATTACTTGCCCCCACCGACTCCCGTTGCCCAGCTTACTCACGAACCAATCCACGATCAGGAACCCATAAAATAATAAACCATTCAAAATAATAAACATTAAACTAAAAATCCAAACCAATCCACGGGTCTTCTACTTGTAATACATCTTCATCTGTATTCTTCTTTCTTCTATCTCCTTCCGGGCGGGGCAGGGCGTGGTCTTCTTTCCATCATCGGCCACGCCCTTGTCTTTTTTCTTCTCCGGAGGTCCTTCCTCCGCGGCGTCTGGCTGCAAAATGAGACGACATAGGCTTTTAAAGGCCTATGACGTCACATTTTGCGTCATGGTTCCCACGGTCCTGATTGGACCGTGAAAACCATGTGTTTTGGCCGATAAAAAAAAAAATGATGACGTCACTTAAAGGGAATGAAAGCACAGCCAATCAGAATGGCTTTGCTTCAATTGCCTTTAAGATGACGTCATGAAAAGGCACATGGCTGCCCTCACATGGTATGGTAGCCAATCAGAGCGTGGGAACTTTATCCCTACTCTGATTGGCTCTGGTATACCATGTGTCAGGGGCTTGGGGGAGAAAGGATGTGACGTCAATGAAAACCTGTCACGTGGTACGGTAGCCAATCAGAGCGTGGGAACTTTATCCTTATTGACGTCACATCCTTTCTCCCCCAAGCCCCTGACACATGGTATACCAGAGCCAATCAGAGTAGGGATAAAGTTCCCACGCTCTGATTGGCTCTAGTACCATGTGTGCACGGCCATGTGTCTTTTAATGATGTCACCTTAAAGGCATTTGAAGCAAAGCCATTCTGATTGGCTGTGCTTTCATTCCCTTTAAGTGACGTCATCATTTTTTTATTATCGGCCAAAACACATGGTTTTCACGGTCCAATCAGGACCGTGGGAACCATGACGCAAAATGTGACGTCATAGGCCTTTAAAAGCCTATGTCGTCTCATTTTGCAGCCAGATGCCGCGGAGGAAGGACCTCCGGAGAAGAAAAAAGACAAGGGCGTGGCCGATGATGGAAAGAAGACCACGCCCTGCCCCGCCCGGAAGGAGATAGAAGAAAGAAGAATACAGATGAAGATGTATTACAAGTAGAAGACCCGTGGATTGGTTTGGATTTTTAGTTTAATGTTTATTATTTTGAATGGTTTATTATTTTATGGGTTCCTGATCGTGGATTGGTTCGTGAGTAAGCTGGGCAACGGGAGTCGGTGGGGGCAAGTAATGGTAAGTGAACTACAGTAAAGAAATGTATTTTATTTAACTTGTTAATTTTTTCAAAAGGTTTTTTAACATGTGTATTTTTTTTTTTTGTGGTATATCATTTCTTGCCACTGTATGTATGTATGTACAATATATATGTCTAGAGAGATATACTGTACAGTATACATTCAGGGTAAGAAATGATGATGTTTTAAAAGCTGGATTAGATGTGTTTTTAATTATTTTGTGAGTTTAAAGTATTTTAAAATTAGATACTGTAGATGTATTCCTTGGTATTGTATTGTGTGTTTGAGGAAGGTCAGGGATAGGTAGGCTTGGTTTGGAAAGGTTGTATTTTTGTCGGTACATATATTTTTTCAAAGGCTTAATTGTTCTGCTCTAGGCGTGAATTTGTTAATGATTTTATTGTTCGGGATCTAGTCTGAATTGTTTAGGGATGTAAATAATGATTGCTAATTGAGTTTTGTTTACTTGGTTGATTACAGTAATTTGCAGAATGTATATGGTGCATACAGTAGATATTTAGGCATCATTTATATTGGAATGTAAGTTGTTTAAATGGCTTTTCAGAGGTTTAGTGATGATTTACAGTAGATTGAGAGATCAGTTATGAATATTAAAGGAAATTTATTTTAATTTAGTGTGTATGTATGGAGAAGAGTTTGGTTGTAGGACAGTGCTTTTGATAACCCTTCTACATTTATTTGTACTGTATATTGGTTTATCATGGGTGTGTATATAACGTGTGTGTATATATATATATATATATATATATATATATATATATATATATATATATATATATATATATACTGTATATATATATATCTCTCTCTCTCTCTCTTTCTCTCTGTCTCTCTGTGTATATATATATACAGTATATATATATAGTTGCATGATGAAGCCACAGTACAAATGCATGGGTGAAGGGTGGGTATCGTGCCTGTGTGGCTTAACCCCTTAATTACCTTTGCGGTTATTATCCGATAAGGTGTTTAAGGGGTTAATTGATATCTGAATGTAATTGCAATGTATTGGCTTGGTTTTGGCTATGTTTTGTGTGGGCAAGAGAAGGAAGGCGCTGGCGTCGGACACTTCGTATTGATGAGGTAAGTAGTACTTTATTTATTTGTATATGCTAGTTAATGTTTTTAATAATGGGCAATTAATCTATTATCCATATCTGGATAATAGTTATTTTGCACATTATTGTACTGTAGGTGTTGGGGGGGAGGGTGTATGTATTGAATGTATAGGCCAGGTTTATTTTTTTTACATTCAGGGTTACTTCCGTGGTTTTGCGTGGGACCTCTGGAGACCACCCGCGGGGAATCCTCGGGTATCCTAAAGGGTAGCAGGCTGGTGGTTCCACGGGTGACACATGCGGGGATGATGATGTGTGGTCCCACTTCTGTGGGGGCACCGCGGACCCGTAGTCTGCAGGCATGACGATGTGTGGTCCCACTTCTGTGGGGGCACCGCGGACCCGTAGTGAGCACCTGTGAGTTCCCCAGACCCCCATGGGAACCACCCGAGGCCCCGCAGACACCTGTGGGTTTGACCCGGGGCTCCCAGACATCCTTGGGCCTACCGTGGGGACCCAATTGTGGCTCACGGTGACCCAAGGAGACCACCTGGGTGCCATGGTGCTGGCAGGATCCACCAGCAGGCCTCCAGAACCTGTGGAATGCTGCTGGTAAACTGTAGGTCTGTCCAGGTGCCCTGCCAGCCCACCGGGGACTAGCGTGGGGCTGCGTTATGGACCCTGAATGTAAAAGAATAAATCTTGTATTTATGGGGGGGGGGCACAGGGGGTGGGTAATGTATTTAATAAATAGAATGCTGTTTATTGTGGGGATGTGCATTGTTTTGATTGCGGGGACTGGGGGTGGGGGGTGGGGTTCCCCAACGGTATGTGGGTAGGCCTCCCTTGTGGGTAGTTAGTGGGTGAGGGTTGAGGGAGGTTAGGCCTCACGGGGTGGGGGGTTAGAGTGGGAGGGTATGTACAGTAGGTGTCCCGAGTGGTGGGTGAGGGCGGGTTAACCCCTTCATGACTGTAGCGGTTAATAACCGCTATGGTGATTAAGGGGTTAGGGGACATTACTTTGAAAGTGTTATTTTTTTTCTCTGTTTTACTGTACAGCAGCGGAGGTTGCCATGGGTAGTGGGTAGTGTATTGAATGTATTTATTGGTTATTATGCCTTAACCCCTTCATTACCTTAGCGGCTATACGCTATGCTAATGAAGCCTCGTTTCTGAACTTTTAATAATATTGTGCAGGAGCAGGGGGTCCCCTGAGATTAGATTTCTGTCTCAGGGAACCCCCTGCTCACTGTACAATATTATTAAAAAGACAGAAATGCTGCTTCTTTACCATAGCGCATAGCCGCTAAGCTAAAGAATGATTCTTTAATGATGTGTGTGTTTTATTCACAGTGTACATGTGCAGGGGGTCTCCGGAGCTGAAGCGCACAGGTTTCAGGTCTGGGGACCCCGTGCCCCCCGAGATACAGGCCCCTTTAGGGGGTGCCGGTATCCCTCTGCTCTGCTTGGTTTACAGGCCGCGGTCACGTGATCGGGGCTTTTAACGCAGAGGGATACCGGCACCCCCTAAAGGGGCCTGTATCTCGGAGGGCACGGGGTCCCCCGACCTGAAACCAGTGCGGTTCAGCTCCAGAGACCCCCTGCACATCTACACTATAAATAAAAATGTATTTCAAATGTATTTATTTGTATTTATTTATTTATTTATTGCGGGGATGCTGTGTGTGATTATTTTTTATTGTGTTTAGCGGGGGTGGGTGATGGGGTTTATAAATGTGAGTTTATAAATAAAATAAAGAATATTATTTATAGGGGCCTTAGAACAGAAGTTCCCACGCCAATTGCGCGCTCATTGCTCTTTTGTTACAATGTTGCTGGTCTTGCGGGTTTGCAGTCTGGCAGCAAAAAGCAGTTTGTACAGTAGTACTGAGTGTGAGATATTTTATTTAAAAATACAGTACAAAAACCGTGCAACACACAACAACATTCAGTATCCTTTGTTTAAGTACAGCAGGTACTATAGGGTGAAACATGTACTGTACAGTACAGCACAATATTACAGTATGGTCTCACTGAAAGTCCTCCCCATTTTCCAGCCATGGCCGATGCCTTGCATGGCGCAAAACGCCATTAATGCAGTCTCTAACGCCTCTCATTACAGGATCTGTAACAGGGTAATAGCGCTGCATTTCTTCCACAATCTTTTTCCTTAAATTGGCAGGAAGGGCATTTTTTTGGCGATTCCCATCATAGTTCACTTTGAACACCCACTCGCAGTACAATGTGTAGGGAACATGGTGTTTAAATATGATCAAGGCATACTTGTGTGGTATACCAGCACTCCTCACCCTATACTTCTCCCTCAGTGCCGGTGGCAGATCGCACAGGGAGATGTCGGGCACTGTTTGTATGCGAGCGGGTGTAGGAGGTCTTTTGGGAGCGGGTCTACTTGAGGCGATGGGCAATGGTAGGGTGTCTGGGAGGAAGCTTTCCTCCGGTAGTGGTCGCCGGGTTGTCTCCTGGCATGGTCTTGACGGGGTTGTCATGTCCTCCTCAATAGCATAGTACACTGTATCTTCTGGTGGAGGGGGTGTGCTTGGTGATGGAAGGGGGTCGAAGGTACCATGCATCACATCCATGTCACCCCCCTGCTCCAGCGTCGGGGAAACAGGGGCATTAACACCGAGCAAATAATGTATGCCCGCTATGTCTGCCTCTATCTTGTGCATCCGTTGATCCAGCCGCTGCTCCATTTGTAGCATCCGTTGCTCCATATGTAGCACCGACTCCAGAAGCAGATCTAGCTTTGCCAGCACACTAGAATTCCCGGGGAGATCCACACTTAGCCCATTCAGGATCCGGTCCAACGAGCTGCTTGTGCATGGCATCTGGAGATCTGGGGGGATGGGTGCAACGGAGGATGAGATGGGGTTTCCCTGGAGAGAAGCGGCATCGATGGAGAGTGGAAGAGGTGACCTGGGGATGCCCGGTACAGGAGAAGCTGCAGCGTGGTGGAAGAGGGATGGAGAAGGTGACCGCTGGATTTCCGGGAGAGAAGCAGAGTCGTCCAAGAGCAAAGGAGACAGTGACCCGTTGATTTCAGAGGCAGCAGCATCTTCAGATGGAACCGGAGAAGATGGGGGTGGAGAAGCCGGGCTGAAGATTTCCGGGACAGCTACAGCAGAGTCATCGAAGCTTATGGGAAGTGGTCTGCGGATTCGGTGAGTTGGCTGCCATGCGTCTTGCGTACCGAGCACAGTACCGTATTTCTTCTTCACATAATAAGGCTGACGTGTTTTAAAAGCCTTAGCCTTTGGGGTCAGCAGAAGGTTTTCTTTGTTGGCCTTAGCCTGTCGCTTTGCCTTTGGCTTGGAAACGGTAACTGCCTTTCTCTTTTTCAGTGTGGCAGGCACAGCAGAGGTGAGATGATTCTTTCGTCCATAGAACCGGGGCTGCTCCATGTAAGCGGGAGGCACAATGCAGTATCTGGACAATGGCTCAGATAAAGATCAGCAAGTGGTGGGCTATGCAACGTGTACAACCTTTTATGCATGGCGGCCAGGTACAGGTGTTGAAAGTGGGTGGTCTGTAATGTGAGTCATTAACATATAAATACACCATACATTTTGTGGATTCACTGCCCATTGAATACACATCGACTAAACATCGAATATACATTCTTGTGTTTGTATTTCTTTCTACAGTACTCGCAGCAATGCCTGTTAAGAAGATTTCAAAGGATCTCAGCATGAGAATGAAGGAGATGTACACGAGCGGAAAACGAATTGCAGATATCCAGCGCTGGTTAACTGCTTCTGGCCTCATTGTGCCATCAAGCACCGTGTGCTATCATGCACAAGGAAAAAACAGAGACCGCAAAAAGGCACCAAAGATAACAAATGCGTAAGTATACTGTATTTATAAAACGTAACCAAAAAAAATATAGAAAACTGTAGTGTACATCTACAGTATACCGTATTTATATAGTATATTTATTATATTACAACAGTATATACTGTAGTGTACTGTATGTGTGGTCAATTTATATTTTTTGTGCAGCAGTATACACTTTTGGTATATTGCAATTCATCTGACAACGAATATACAGTATATGATGTGTATTTATTATGATATAACAACAGTATACCGTATTTATATAGTATATTTATTATATTACAACAGTATATACTGTAGTGTACTGTATGTGTGGTCAATTTATATTTTTTGTGCAGCAGTATACACTTTTGGTATATTGCAATTCATCTGACAACGGAATATACAGTATACAGTATGATGTGTATTTATTATGATATAATAACAGTATATTTATATAGTATATTTATATTACAACAGTACTGTATACTGTATATTTGTCTATTTATATTTATAGTACAGCAGTATACATTTTTTGTATATTTATATTTACTGTATATTACAACATTACATGTACAGTATACAGTATACATTTTATATTGCTGCATATTAATAACACAATATAATTTCTTTGCATTGTAGGGAGACTACTCTTCTGGTGGACAGAATAAGTGAGGAGAATGATGAGAGGAGCGCATTAAGGGTTAAAAACACTCTTCAGGAAAACCACAATCTGACTGTATCCGAGAGCAGCATAAAGAAGATGAGACGCAGAATTGGATGGAAATATGGACGTGTGAGGTTAGTAGTGGACAGTACAGGAGGTACTGTACTGTAAAGTAAAAGTGTTGTTTTGCAAACTGTACTGCGCTGTGACGCTAACATTTTTTATTCATTGTCATTACAGAGCGTACCCCATGATACGGGACGCAAACAAAATCAAAAGAGTGCTCCAGGCCCAGGCATGGATCGACAGCGGTGAGACTTTCCAGGATTGCATCTTCACTGATGAGTCTACTGTGTCGCTGGAGAGATTTGCAAGATTTGCGTTCCACAAAAAAGGCCGCATAACTTTGAAGCCGCGGCCAAAACACCCTGTGAAGCTGCATGTGTGGGGTGCCATCTCTAGGCGTGGACCGGGATGCATTGTCGTCTTTGAAGGTACAATTTCTCAAATATAATGCCGCCTAATGCACTGTACTTGACTAGTGTTGCCTTACCGTATGCACTGTACTGTACTATTGAGCACTTTTCTTTTCTTGCTATAGGAATCATGAATAAAGATTTCTTCCAAGACAACATTGTGCCCGTGATAGTGCGATACATCACACAAGACTTTCCCAATGGTCATCGCTTTTACCAGGACAATGATCCCAAGCACACCGCGTCGACGGCGCATATCCTTGAGCGCGGCATCAACTGGGTGAAGACGCCAGCGGAGTAAGTGCAGTAGACCGTGTCCCATTTATGTTCCCCACTGTTTGTACTGTGTACTGTATCTCTTAAACTAATTGTCCTTTCTTTCCAATCACAGATCGCCAGACTTCAATCCGATCGAAATGGTCTGGCATCAGCTGAAGGACCACATCCGTAAAGTGGCGAAACCCTCCAAGAAGGACGAGTTGTATAAAGACACTGTTCCCTAAATGAATTAATGTTGACATCATTATTTACATAGGAAGAAATACAGTCAGGATCAGATATTGCACTGATATTAACACTTTCCTGATTATTCTTATCATGATAGAATTTTTTAAGAGTACACTTCCTGATAAATTTATTCAAATCTACCACAGTTTGAAAGAGGTTGAAATCAGTGTCAGGAACATATCCTAAGCCCTTGTTCAATAGTGATAGTTCGTCATCTGAGAGTACTACATTGGAGATGTTTATCACACCGCATTCTTGATTTAAAAGTTTTTCTTTCTCTTTGATGGAGCTCCCTTTTGATTTTGTTGTTTTTGTCCCCCGCCTCGTCCTTTTGGGTTTTTTGGAACCTCAGACGTTCTAAGGGACTCAGAGGAATGTCCTTGTTGGGATCTTTGGTCTGATTCTCTTTCTTTATACTTCCTCTCCCAAAAGGGGCGTTGTTCTTTGGGGGCATCCACATCTGATTGGGAATTATCTTCTTCATGCGTGGTGAAGAAAGAGACTGTTTGTGCCATATTTTCAGTGTCCGCTGTATCAGAGTCTCCACTATAAGCAGTGTTAGAATATCCTCCAGGTTTCAGAATAGATTTTCTGTGTTGACTGGATTTATTGTCTGGTGTTGAATGATAGGGACGTGTATCTTTATTTTTACGTTTATTGGGTGTTGTCCTTTCCCATGTATACACTTGGTGTCGTACGTAATCTAATTTATCCCTCTCGAATTTTTGTTGTTTTTTGTCCATAATGGATTTTTCTATGTCTTTAACACTTTTTTCCAGATTATGATCTAATTCTTTGAAACCTTCCATTCTACAGAACTTGGCCAGGTATGTTTGTAAGTCCTTAATTTCTTTTTCAAGAACCAGCTTTTCTTTAGTTTTTAATTTCACAATAAGTTCAATCAATTTGAATGAGCAATCATTTAAGATGCTTTTCCAATCATTTTCAAATTGGGGGCTTACAAACCCAAACGTAGGGGATTTTTTAACTCTCAAACCTCTCGGGATCCTTTTAACAAGCAAGTAGTTTTCAAGTGAGATGAGGTCCCACCAAATCCTGGTATCATTAATCATAAGTTTGCTAAGTTTCTGGAAATGATCTTCCAGATCTGTATCCTCACAGTCCAAAATAGTTTGGCTTTCAAAAACTTTTTTTGCTTTTCTAAGCCTGTGTGTATTATCAAAATACCCAGAGATATAGTTAGTGGGATCATCAGGGTCAACATGTTCAGTCTCTTCGATGTCCATTGTTACAGAAAAAATGGAAAAGAGTATTGAAAAAAACTTTGAATTGATGTCTAATTAACATATGTATCTGTCTTTCTTCTTTGGCAAATAATTAGATACTTTCCATTTATCAACGTGTAACTCCCCTTCTAACACGTGTAGAATTGGGGAAAAAATGCATGCACCACCACTTATGCAATAGCCAATGATAGAATGACCTGTAAAGAGTGTATCACTTAGAATATAATGGAAATCAGTCCAATGAGCAATCACTGCGATATGAACCAAAAACAAGAGAAAAGTGATGCGTCCAAATTGGTCAAAGTTCCTCAATAATATATGTAAATAATACTGGATAGCAATGGACAGTCCATGAATGATATGGCAATTATCAGGTGCGGGCTAGGAGTCTAGTGGGGTCCACATGACCACCACAGTTGAAACACCATAAGAGCCCCCCCTAGTAACCAATATAAAATGAACAGAGGCACTGGTAAACATATGCATATATGTAGGGGCGCTCTGGCCCTGTTACCTTGATAAAGTGCCTCGTGCACGAAACGCGTAGGTGCGTTCGTGTGGCTTTGCTGTTCCCCTGCTGCACCACCCTGCAATAAACCTGACCTGTTATTCAGCTGAGTGCTCACTTTGTATTTTTTTCCGGTCTCATTGGGAGTTGGAAATTGAGGCAGTGCAACGCATCTTCACCTATCTTCCTGCCAGTTTTAAATCCAATGTTTTTCTTACTAGCCATCCCATTCAAGATTGTATTAATTGTAAAACCAATTTTGTGGTGTATCTTTTAGAATGTGGATGTGGTCTCCAATACGTGGGGAGGACCAAACGTACCCTTAAAAAACGGTTCTTAGAACACAGGGGTAATATTCTCAAAGGCGTTGTTACCTATGGAGTATCCAGACATTTTAAAATTAAACATAACATGGACCCAAGAAGTTTAAAGGTAACAGGGATAGAACATGTTAAATTAGGAATTAAGGGAGGTGATACTGTAGTTTTCTTAAACTGCGACAACGTGAGACTTTCTGGATACACCAATTAGGGAATCTCTCCCCTAAGGGTCTTAATGAAGGGATTGATCTGGCCTCTTTTTTATGATTAAACTAATATTCACATGGTCTTTTAGTACAGGATGTATTATGTAATCAACTATATATATATATATATATATATATATATATATATATATATATATAGAGGTATCAGTACCGTGTTAGCCGAGCTTCAATAATCAAAAAAATTAAAAAATAAATAGATGATACCGTTCTGTGGCTAACGAAATGCTTTTATTTGTGCGAGCTTTCGAGATACACTGATCTCTTCTTCCGGCGATGTTACAATAAATGAAGCAAAAGGTAAACTTAAAAACAGTGTCTCTTGGAATGTTATCTGTGCTGTTCCTTCCCCCGGTGTGGATGTGTTTTATGGCTAGAGGTGTTAAATGGTTACTGAAAGCAAGTGAAGAAAGAGTGTGTATGTGTATCAGTGTGAATAAAAATGAATGGAGAGCCCACAGTATATACAGTGCTTTACACAAGGTGTGTGTGGAGTGGGACTGGATATAAATGGTGTGGGTGGGTGTGGAAATGTGAGAGTTGGTAGCACAACTAAAAGTGTGTGTGGATACTTATACAGTATATATGTTAGCTATGCATATATATATATTATAGAATAAATGAGTTCTTCATTATTAGGTGATACCTTTTTTATTGGACTAACAATTTATGTCATAGGACAAGCTTTCGATAGTTCTCCTCTCTTCTTCAGGTCAAGCAATACTGATATACTGTACAAAGGATTCTATGGCTAAAACTGTGTAGAATTTTTTTTTTTTAAAAATAAACAACAGATATGTACTGTAGATAAGGTAGGGTGTTAAAAGTGTTTGTATTCAAAAGTTTATTTTGTAATGTTACATTTAATATGGTTTATGTCATCCATGTGTGGTTTTAGGTTAAGTTTTAATAGATTGTATGGGGTTTTGTACTAATATTATTCTATTTATTGGCTTCAAACTTGTCAGACATTTTTAATGGGGGCTATAGTAGTCCCCCAAAAAGTTATATCACATTATGCCTATAGTATCATGATGCTTTTTTAATTAACTTAGTATGTGTGTGTATATATATATATATATATATATATATATATATATATATATATATATATATATATATATATATATATATATATATATATATATATATATATATATATATATATATATATATTGTGTGTGTAGCCCCGGTAAGAAATGGGGGCTATATACCTTTCTCCTACTGATGTAAGTCCTGTTAAGGGCAGGCCGCCAGTAGTTATCATGGGTTTTTCCCCCACTTCAAGCCCTGCCTTGAGTGATGGAGGCAGGCCTCTGACTTTGTGTGCAGGCCTGAGACAGAGGGGAGGTCCTGCTGACATCATGAGGGGTGGGGCTGTCTCTATTTAGTGGGCTGTTCCTGTAAGTGACAGTGAGTTGAGTGCTGGGAGCAGAGAGTGTTGAAGCAGAGAGAGAATATGGTCTGGGAGTTTGAAGGAGACAGGAGAGGAGACGCTCAGCACCTTGAGTAGAGCTGATAGCACTGTAGTGCTGTGGACCAATGCCCCTCACCCTGCTGAGGGGGGAGATCTACCCTCACCCAGAGAGTACATCCTGGAGGTGGGGGTTGGGGTATTGAAGCCCCAAACAGCCCAACCTGCTAGGGTACAGCCTGGAGGAGAGGAGTGGAGGAATAGACCTGGTTACAATTGCAAGCACTGCTGCATATGAACGGCTGCAGTGCATGAACTGCTGATTGAGTGCTGTGTTAAGGACAATAAAGAGACATTGCTGCTTTTATCTAAGACTGTGTGTAAGATCTGGATTATTCACCCTGGGACAAGGGTTTCTCTGTAAGGGTCCCACCCCATATCCCTGGGGTTTATAGAGATGGAGGCGCTGCACAACAAGGACTGCTAAGAAGTTAGAGGCATATACCCCAGAAGCCTGTCCCTGTTATCCCCAATACCACCACGGGAGACTCAGGCCCTCCTGTTTATCACAGGTATGCACCACCTACATACACGTAATCCGCCCTCACAACACCCTAGAGGTCCAATCTGCGACCGGGGGGGGGGGGGAGAACATGGGTTACATATATATATAGTTATACGTTACCGTTCCAAGGATTGGTAAACAAGAGACAGCACTCAATGTTGAAAATCAAAGTGTATTAGTGATAGCAAAAATACATCCAGAAACCCAATGTTTCGGTCCTACAGAATGGGACCTTCCTCAGTTTATTCCTTTAAATTTTATCAATTGCATGTTAAGGCAGAGGTATATAAATGACACTCCCACCAACCACACCCCTGACGAAGAGGCACACGCCTTGAAACGCGTAGGGTGGTTCTGGTTGGTCAGGACACTGTGTGGGAGTATCAGAGGCAGGCTCTGTGGAAGAAGGAGAACTCGAGGAGACGCTGATCGATTAACATCATTCCCCCTGCTCCTCCTGATCTGGTCGTGGTGCCAGAGCTCTGAGGCCAGTGACGTCATTACGTGGGAACGTAGTGACGCATTAACACAGCGACGCGGCGCCCCACGTGGTGCGGAAGCACTCTGCACTTGGAGGAACCTACACCAGCAGGGCAGACCTAACGGACGCGTCAGTGGAGGTGAACAGGAGTACACAGATGCTACTTATGCTGAGATACCCCGAGTGTTCACATTCAGTGCTCTCATTGCACTGACATTTTGTCAGTGCAATTTTTTTTTTTTTAATCTTTCTTTTATTGTTTTTTCAGAAGTATTACATACACGTATCACATTGGTATCATATAGTAAACTGTGGGACAAACAACATCTATACGCACATGGGAAGGGGTAGACGGGAGATAATTGGGGGAGGGGGAAGGGAGGGGATAAAGGGGGGGGGGAGGGTAGGGTAGAGGAGGTAACTCCGTTCGTGTTCTTCACTGGTCCTAGACCGCTACTGCGGGTTCAGTTCTATCTGTATCCATACTGCTCCTGGCATAGAGGCATAGAGGCAGGGGGGACGCTTATTCTCCCTCGGTCATCCCTAGGCTTAGTGTTAGTGTCATCCCTCCCTCGTTTTTGGTCCGCACTTGAAGGAGAACCCACCTGATTTTATTAAAGCCAGATGGAGGCATTGCTCATCCCTGGGATATCAGTCTGAGATAACCAGAGCAACCAGACTTTTTGGAAATTTGGGCCAGTATCGTTGACTAAACTTGTCAACTTTTCCATCTGGCAAGCAAACCAAATTCTGTTCCGAATTTTATCTATTGATGGAATTGCATTCTGATTCCACAGTGCTGCGGTCTCGCACCTCATCGCCGTTGCAAAATGTGCTATTAATTTGTTTCCTGCTCTAGACACCTCATTCGTGGGGTTACCTAACAGGAACACCCATGGGTCTAGTTGAATTTTGAGGCCCAAAAAGATCCTCTGTAACCAATCTCTGATTTGCGTCCAGACGGGTATGATTCGTGGACAAGACCACAGCATGTGTACCAGATCTCCCCGTTCCCCGCACTGTCTGGGACAGAGCAGGGAAGCTCCCGCAACGAATTTTGCCAATCTAACTGGGGTGAGATACCACCTCATTAATACCTTATATGAATTCTCCTTCAATGTCGTACAAATCGAGCTACTGGCCGCAGCTTTAAAGATCGCTGTCCAGTCTTCATCGTCTAACGGTCCTGTCAGGTCTGTCTCCCATTGTGTCATGAACCTGGTTTTATGTGTGCCGTCAATGTCCGCCCTAACCACTTCCCTGTATAGAGCAGATATGAGTCCCCGTGTGTCGGTTCCCCGATCACAGAGCTTCTCGAAATTAGTTAGCGGTGGTCTATTTAGGTGTTTGGTATAAAATGCCCGGACCTGGAGGTATCTAAGGAATTCTGTGTTGGGAAGGTCCGTTTCTGACTGTAATAGCTCAAATGGTTTGATCGTGTCTCGCCCCTCCAGGTCTTTTAGCCTTCTAAACCCCAATTTTTGCCAACGTGTGAAGTTCGTACTAACTAGCCCTGGAGCAAAGTCTGGATTTCCATATAGGGGAGTCATCAGCGTATATTTTGAGGTTAATGAGTGATTATTTTTAGCCGCGGCCCAGACCAATAGGGAGTTAAGCACCGAGGTCAGCGGAACCTTTAAGTCTTTTAATCTAGATTTAGGATACCAAATTAGATCCTTGAGCTCTAGCGGGGCGCACACCTCCTTCTCCAGCGCCACCCACTGCCTCAGCTCCAGATCACCATGCCACTGTGTAATTTGGCATAGTTGTGCTGCTTTATAATATGCCATCAAGCTCGGTACTGCCAGACCCCCAGTTTCTCTAGGTCTGTGCATAATTGACATTTTTACCCGCGGTGTTTTGTTTTTCCAAATGAATTTCGTAATTGCATTCTGCAATTCTTTGATCTCAGATCTCACCACGGGTATCGGAAGAGTTTAGAACAGATACAGTAGTCTAGGGAGAAGGTTCATTTTCACACAGTAGATTCTGCCAATCCAGGATATTCCGTATGCAGACCAGTCCTTGAGTTCTTTTGTGAGGGCTCTTAGCAGTCTTGGGTAGTTCTCCTGATATAGAGTGGAGCTATGTTTGGTGAGATATATCCCTAGGTATTTTATAGCTTTGAGCTGCCATTTAAACTGAAAATTAATTTCTAGTAATTTCTCCGTTTCTTTTGGGATATTTAGATTCAGCGCCTCCGATTTAGATTGATTTATCTTAAAACCGGAGATTCTGCTAAATTTTTCCAATAGAGCAAACAGATTGGGTAGCGAGGTAAGCGGCTTTGTCAATGACAATATGATGTCGTCCGCGTATAGAGCGACTTTATGCTCTTAAGAATGGATTTGAACTTCCGAAATGTCAGGACTGTGACGTATGTGTGCCGCTAACAGTTCCACGCATAAGGCGAACAACAAGGGCGAAAGTGGGCATCCCTGTCTGGTCCCGCTTTTGATTTTAAACAACTCTGACGGAAAGCCCTGGTGAACCACCTTGGCGGTCGGTGTTGTGTATAATGCTTTTATTGCCCCTAGAATTTTGCCCCCAAACCCGAATGCTCCAAGCGTGGATTCCATATATGGCCAGTCAATCCTGTCGAAGGCCTTTTCCGCGTCTAAGCTTAATACTATACCTCGGATCCCGTTGGCATTAATGAAGTTAATGATATCTATTATTCTTCTAGTATTGTCGGCCGCTTGTCTGTCTCTAATAAAGCCAACCTGGTCCGGGTGGATAAGCCTTGGCAAGATCGTACTCAATCTATTGGCCAGTAATTTGGAGTATATTTTGACGTCCGAATTGATTAAAGATATCGGCCTATAGCTTTGACAATTTGTAGGATCTTTGTCCTTCTTATGGATTATAGATATCGACGCCTGGAGCATCTGGTCCGAGAAGGGTTCCCCCGCCAAGACTCCGTTAAATAACTTGAGCATGTGCGGTGCTAGAATCCAGATAAATTTTTTGTAATACAAATTAGAAAACCCATCCGGGCCCGGGGATTTAGAGGGTTTTAGACTCTTGATAACTTCTATCAGTTCCTCCAGAGTGAAATCAGTCTGAATTGCCTCGCGCTCCAGTCTGTTCAGCCTAGGTAGGGCTGCTTCCCTTAAAAAGGTCTGTAGTAGTTTGTTTGTTTTTGGGTTGTGTGTCACCTTCTCCCCATTGTATAGCTGTTCATAATAAAGTCTAAACTCTTCCACTATGCGTTTGGGGTTGGAGGACATTTCCCCCGATTTAGTTTTGATGGCCTGTATATTATAACTTGGTTGCCTATTGCGAATCCTGTTAGCTAGCATAGTGTCCGGCTTGTTGGCTCTCAAAGAATTTCCTCTTGGTCCAACTCAAGTCTCTCTCGGCCTGGGACGTGAGGAGGAGGTTAAGCTCTATCCTTACATCCTTCAGCTCCTTGAGAATGTCCCCTCTACCTGATCGGCTATGAAGTGTAGAGAGCTCATGTAACCTCTTATATAGTTGTGTCAATTTTGTTTCCCTCTGCCTTTTGCGTCTCGCTGCAAGACTAATCAGTATTCCACGCATTGTGGCCTTGTGAGCCTCCCACAGTGTAATGTGAGATTCCACAGTGCCCGTGTTTGTGACAAAAAATTGCCTAATCTCGTCTTTGACTGTCTGCGCCAGTTCTGGGATCTTAATCAGGGACTCGTTTAATTTCCAGTTTGCTCCCGGGCTAACCGGCCTACTTTGAGTGCATCTTAGCTCAATTGATGCATGGTCCGACCATGATATGTCATGAATTAATGTGTCAGTGATTTGTGGGACCATTCTGCTCGACACAAAGAAGTGGTCTAGTCTGCTATAACTGTCGTGTGGGTGTGAGTAGAATGTATAGGTACGCTGTTCCCGCCATATGTCCACTAGACATCCTCGCCTTAGCCCATCTAATAGTGCTGTAGCTCCTCTTTGTCTCTCTTTCTCCTGTCTCGGAGATCTGTCTATTCGAGGGTCCAGGACCTTATTGAAGTCTCCCGCTATTATTATATTTCCGGCTGCCCATCTTTGAAGCTTAAGAAAGAACTCTGTAAAGAACTGAGGATCTTTTTCACATGGGGCATATACGCATGCCATGGTTACTCTACATTGCTGCAGTAGACCCACCAGTATAATATATCTACCTTCTGGATCACGTTTTATTTTTTCCACCTCAAACGGGACTCTGTTATGGAGTAGTATAGCAACCCCTTTTTCTTTTCTTTGGCTGAGGCGAGATAAAACCTCCTAAATTTTTTGTCTATGAACCCTGGGTTTTTGTTGGAGCAATAATGCGGCTCTTGAAGGAAGAGAACGTCTGTTTTTCTACGTTTGAATTCTGCAAAGGCGATTCTACGTTTTTGAGAGGAATTGAATCCCTTAACATTTTGTGATATGAACGTCAGTGCCATGTTTGTACTGTATGTATATTGAGTCTTTGTGAGTGTAGTGCGTTCGCCTCCTACCCGTGCCTTGGATTCTCTGTAGGTGCCAGTAGTGGTGTTGCTGGTCTCGTGACGCCGTGATACCTCCTTTTGGAAAACCTGAGGGAGGGGAAGGAAAACACATAGGGGAGTGACAGGGAACATAAAGCCTTGTGACATGTACAAGGAAAACCATCTTGGCCCTAAATGACCTATGGTATACTGCCTGGGAAAACCGCCCATGCTCTGGGTTCTCCCACCCTTCTGTCCAGGTTTGTGGGGTATATTCCAGCCCACGGATTCCCAGGTCTTTGACTGGACTGTGGCTTAAGGCCGCAGCACAGCCCCAAGGGCGCATGCCAACAGGTGGGGATGAGGGCAATCACCCGCACCCCCGCCGGCAGAGCAAACATTTTATTAACATAACTAGTGATGTGAACACTTTTCTAATACTCAACTATGAATTCTACAATCTGTACTCTAACTTCATTTGTTACGAACGTCTATTCTCTAAGGTCTATAACTGGCTACCCTAACTCGCTTATCTACATTAGCTAATCCCCTCTCCCCAGCGGGGGAATTCGCGCACCCCCCCTGGGGAGCCCCCCCACCACTTGACGGGTCTTCCGCTCACTGACTCTGACTCCCAGTCCCAGCTCGGTCCTTTTCCTGATCTGTAGGCGCTTCCTCTGACGTCACTTCCTGTCCGACGGGACTCTGTGAGGGACCACCCCCTGACGTCATCTGGGTCCAGTGCGCATATCCGCCCGCGAGCAGCCGAGGAAGCAGGCGTGTCCCGAGGGTGGAGCCGACTGGAGCTCCTCGATTTCGTGCCCAAACAGCATCCGCCATTCTTTTTCAGCGCTTCTTCTTCAGCTTGTCCCGCGGATCATCTCAGGAAGCCATTTTGGTGAGTGTTGAAAATCTTCTTTTTCAGCCGAATCTTTATCCTCCGCCGGAGCTTAAACTTTTGGGCTCGGGCCATCGGGAGGGGGTTGGAGGGGGGAGCCCCAGGGGCACTCTTACACAGGGCAGCACTCAGTGAGGGGAACAGTCTCAGTATTTATTATAACGGGAGCAGCAATAACAGCTAGTTCTGGTGGAACTAGAAAGCAGGTTATGCGGTCCTCATGCTGGTCTCGAGGGTCCTGGCTTATCTTTGCGTTGTCCGGCCGGGGAGCCCACTTTCTCCCACTCTGTCTGCCGGGGTGGGCATCCTGCAGGGGTTTCCGCTCGTTGTAGTGTATTGGGTATACCCAGCTTTTTTAGGAATTCCGGACCATCTGCCAGATGTTTAAGTATGTGGGACCTGCCATTTTGCACCACGATCAGCGCGAAGGGGAAGGCCCACCTACTGCACCGACACACTTTATTCAAGCAAATGCCCAGTTTGTACCTGGCAGATACCTGGAATCCGCCACTGCTCACCTCTTGCATGCTTCGTTGCGTTTGCCTTCCCAGCCACGGTTCATGCCTGGCTGACGGGGGCCTGATCTGTTAAATGATAATGATCAGGATTTAATAGGCTGCAATACTTCGCGTGTCCACCAGATGGCATAAATTCATGAATTGTAATGCAGTATATATATATACAGTACTGTATATACACAGTATATATATATATATATATATATATATATAACAACAACCCCTATAAGCCCTAACATACAGTACTGTACACATACAGTACTGTATATGCACATACATAAATGATACTACTGTATGGGCGGCGGGGGCGAGATGTGTTTGCAGCAGAGAGAGATCCGCTGCTCTCTCTCTGCGCAAACATCCGCACATTAAAAATTATTTGAAATACATTTTTATTGATAGTGTAGATGTGCAGGGGGTCTCCGGAGCTGAACCGCGTTGGTTTTAGGTCTGGGGACCCCGTGCCCCCCGAGATACAGGCCCCTTTAGGGGGTGCCGGTATCCCTCTGCTTGGTTTAAAGGTCCGATCACGTGACCGCGGCCTGTAAACCAAGCAGAGCAGAGGGATACCGGCACCCCCTAAAGGGGCCTGTATCTCGGGGGGCACGGGGTCCCCAGACCTGAAACCTGTGCGCTTCTGCTCTGGAGACCCTCTGCACATGTACAGTATCAATAAAACACATACAATATACAGTATAAATAAACACTCGTTCTTTACCTTAGCGGCTATGCGCTATGGTAAAGAAGCATCATTTCTGTATTTTAATAATATTGTACAGTGAGCAGGGGGTTCCCTGAGCCAGAAATTAATGCTCAGGGACCCCCCCTGCTCCTGCTCAATATTATTAAAAATACAGAAATGCTGCGTCATTACCATAGCGGATAGCCGCTAAGGAAATGAAGGGGTTAACCCACCGTGCCCGCTTTATTGTGTGTAGTGGGGATGGGTGAGGGGGGGTATTTGGCCCTTGGTGGGAGTTTAGGACTTGCGGGGGTTGCGGGTGCACTTAACCCCTTCACGACCGTAGCAGTTAATACCGCTACGGTCATGAAGGGGTTAAGCCCTCCCGCTACCCCCCGCAAGCCCTAAACCAGCCCCGTTGGGGCTAATACCCCATTCACCCACCCTCCCGCTACCCACAATAAAAAAATACACACACACAGCACAGCACAGCACAGCAGCCGCCAAAAAATAAATAAATAAATCTAAATAAATAAATGACAATAAATACATTTGAAATACATTTTTATTGATAGTGTAGATGTGCAGGGGGTCTCCGGAGCTGAACCGCGTTGGTTTTAGGTCTGGGGACCCTGTGCCCCCCGAGATACAGGCCCCTTTAGGGGGTGCCGGTATCCCTCTGCTTGGTTTAAAGGTCCGATCACGTGACCGCGACCTGTAAACCAAGCAGAGCAGAGGGATACCGGCATCCCCTAAAGGGGCCTGTATCTCGGGGGGCACGGGGTCCCCAGACCTGAAACCTGTGCGCTTCTGCTCTGGAGACCCTCTGCACATGTACAGTATCAATAAAACACATACAATATACAGTATAAATAAACACTCGTTCTTTACCTTAGCGGCTATGCGCTATGGTAAAGAAGCATCATTTCTGTATTTTAATAATATTGTACAGTGAGCAGGGGGTTCCCTGAGCCAGAAATTAATGCTCAGGGACCCCCCCTGCTCCTGCTCAATATTATTAAAAATACAGAAATGCTGCGTCATTACCATAGCGGATAGCCGCTAAGGCAATGAAGGGGTTAACCCACCGTGCCCGCTTTATTGTGTGTAGTGGGGATGGGTGAGGGGGGGTATTTGGCCCTTGGTGGGAGTTTAGGACTTGCGGGGGGGTTGCGGGTGCACTTAACCCCTTCACGACCGTAGCAGTTAATACCGCTACGGTCATGAAGGGGTTAAGCCCTCCCACTACCCCCCGCAAGCCCTAAACAAGCACCGTTGGGGCTAATACCCCATTCACCCACCCTCCCGCTACCCACAATAAAAAAAAAATACACACACACAGCAGCCCCACAATTAATAAATAAATCTAAATAAATAAATAAATACATGAAGAGAAATAAATATATACTGTATATATATACTGGATATATATACAGTATATATATAATAATAATCCCTATACATATACAGTATATACTTTGTATATATATACACTGTATATATATATATATATATATACATATACACATATATATATATATATATATATATATATATATATATATATATATACAGGATACAGTATATATACACACATGATGAACCAATAGTACAAATACATGTAGAATGGTTATCAAAATCATACTGTCCTACAGATAACGCTTCTCTATACAGACAATAATAATAATCCATTTAATAATCCTAACTTATTTTACAATATAAAACATAACATTCCAATCCACACAGTACATTGCATTTACATTGTATAAATGATGCATAAAATCTATGCACCATATACATTCTGCAAATGAATGTTAACAATATAATTGCAAGCTACTCTACCAGTAAATACAAACACTTCCAAACAATTCAACTATTTTAACCAATCAAGTATACAAAAATCAATATATACTGTAAGTACCAACCAGAAAACACAATTTAAAACCAAAGCTAACCCTTACAATACCAAGGATTACATCTATCTAATTGTAAAAAACCTTATACATTATACACAGCATTGTTTAAAGCCCCCTCCCCCCTAATGTTTCTGTTAAACAGATTACATTGAAGGGAGAGAGATGTAAAGGCCTAAAGCCCCCTCCCCCCTAATGTTTCTGTTAAACAGATTACATTGAAGGGAGAGAGATGTAAAGGCCTAAAGCCCCCTCCCCCCTAATGTTTCTGTTAAACAGATTACATTGAAGGGAGAGAGATTTTACAGAAACACACATTAGGGGGGAGGGGGCTTTAAACAGATTACATTGAAGGGAGAGAGATGTTTCTGTTACCAGTAAATCTCCCTCCCTGCATTGCTAACCACCCTCACCCCCTACCCACATACCGTTACCCCCCCCCATCCTGGCCATGGCCCCTCCGCTTCTGCAAAACAGACACAAAAATTAAAACATACAAAGTAATGTCCCCTAACCCCTTAATCACCATAGCGGTTATTAACCGCTACAGTCATGAAGGGGTTAACCCACCCTCACCCACCACTCGGGATGCCTACATACCCTCCCACACTAACCCCCCCCCCCACCCGTGAGGCCTAACCACCCAGTCAGTACCCACAAGGGAGGCCTACCCACATACCGTTGGGGAAACACCCCACCCCCACCCCAGTACCCACAATAAAAACAGTACAATGACCCACAATAAACAGCATTATATTTATTAAATACATTACCCACCCCCTGTGCCCCCCCATAAATACAAGATTTATTCTTTTACATTCAGGGTCCATAATGCAGCCCCACGCTAGTCCCCGGTGGGCTGGCAGGGCACCTGGACAGACCTACAGTTTACCAGCAGCATTCCACAGGTTCTGGAGGCCTGCTGGTGGATCCTGCCAGCACCATGGCGCCCAGGTGGTCTCCTTGGGTCACCGTGAGCCACAATTGGGTCCCCACGATAGGCCCAAGGATGTCTGGGAGCCCCGGGTCAAACCCACAGGTGTCTGCGGGGCCTCGGGTGGTTCCCATGGGGGTCTGGGGAACTCACGGGCGCTCACTACGGGTCCGCGGTGCCCCCACAGAAGTGGGACCACACATCATCATCCCCGCACCTACGGGTCGGAGGTGCCCCCACAGAAGTGGGACCACACATCGTCATCCCCGCATGTGTCACCCGTGGAACCACCAGCCTGCTACCCTTTAGGATACCCGAGGATACCCACAGGTGGTCTCCATAGGCTCCACGCAAAACCACGGAATCAAACCCTGAATGTAAAAAAAATAAACCTGGCCTATACATTCAATACATACACCCTCCCCCCCAACACCTACAGTACAATAATGTGCAAAATAACTATTATCCAGATATGGATAATAGATTAATTGCCCATTATTAAAAACATTAACTAGCATATACAAATAAATAAAGTACTACTGACCTCATCAATACGAAGTGTCCGATGCCAGCGCCTTCCTTCTCTTGCCCACACAATACATAGCCAAAACCAAGGCAATACATTGCAAGTACATTCAGATATCAATTAACCCCTTAAACACCTTATCGGATAATAACCGCAAAGGTAATTAAGGGGTTAAGCCACACAGGCACGATACCCACCCTTCACCCATGAATTTGTACTGTGGCTTCATCATGCAACTATATATATATATATATATATATACTGTATATATATACAGAGAGAGATATATACAGTATATATATATATATATATATATATATATATATATATATATATTGTGTATATATATATATATATATATACTGTATATATATATATATATATATACACACACGTTATATACACACCCATGATAAACCAATATACAGTACAAATAAATGTAGAAGGGTTATCAAAAGCATACTGCCCTACAACCAAGTAAACAAAAATCAAAAGCCAATACATTGCAATTACATTCAGATATCAATTAACCAATTAAACACCTTATCAGATAATAACCGCAAAGGTGATTAAGGGGTTAAGCCACACAGGCCCGATACCCACCCTCACCCATGAATTTGTACTGTGGCTTCATCATGCAACTATATATATATACTGTATATATATACACAGAGAGACAGAGAGAAAGAGAGAGAGAGAGAGAGAGAGAGAGAGAGAGAGAGAGAGAGAGAGAGAGAGAGAGAGATATACAGTATATATATATATATATATACACACACGTTATATACACACCCATGATAAACCAATATACAGTACAAATAAATGTAGAAGGGTTATCAAAAGCACTGTCCTACAACCAAACTCTTCTCCATACATACACACTAAATTAAAATCAATTTCCTTTAATATTCATAACTGATCTCTCAATCTACTGTAAATCATCACTAAACCTCTGAAAAGCCATTTAAACAACTTACATTCCAATATAAATGATGCCTAAATATCTATGCACCATATACATTCTGCAAATTAATCGACCAAGTAAACAAAACTCAATTAGCAATCATTATTTACATCCCTAAACAATTCACACTAGATCCCGAACAATAAAACCATTAACAAATTCACGCCTAGAGCAGAACAATTAAGCCTTTGAAAAAATATATGTACCGACAAAAATACAACCTTTACAAACCAAGCCTATCCCTGACCTTCCTCAAACACACAATACAATACCAAGGAATACTGTACAGTACATCTATCTAATTTTAAAATACTTTAAACTCACAATAAAGCATACTGTAGCACACAAAATAATTTAAAACACATCCAATCCAGCTTTTAAAACAACATCATTTCTTACCCTGGAGTGTACTGTATGTATATATCTCTCTAGACATATATACATACATACATACAGTGGCAAGAAATGATATACCACAAAAAAAAAAAAAATACACATGTTAAAAAACCTTTTGAAAAAATGAACAAGTTAAATAAAATACATTTCTTTACTGTAGTTCACTTACCATTACTTGCCCCCACCGACTCCCGTTGCCCAGCTTATTCACGAACCAATCCACAATCAGGAACCCATAAAATAAAAAACCATAAAATAATAAACATTAAACTAAAAATCCAAACCAATCCACGGGTCTTCTAGTTGTAATCCATCTTTATCTTCATCTGTGTTCTTCTTTCTTCTATCTCCTTCCAGCGGGGCGGGGCGGGGTCTTCTCCCCGTCTGCGGCCACGCCCTGGTCTTCTTTCTTCTCCGGAGGTCCTTCCTCCGCGGCGTCTGGCTTCAAAATGAGACGACATAGGCTTTTAAAGGCCTATGACGTCACATTTTGCGTCATGGTTCCCACGGTCCTGATTGGACCGTGAAAACCATGTGTTTCGGCAGACAAAAAAAAAAAGATGACGTCACTTAAAGGGAATGAAAGCACAGCCAATCAGAATGGCTTTGCTTCAATTGCCTTTAAGATGACGTCATGAAAAGGCACATGGCCGCCCTCACATGGTATGGTAGCCAATCAGAGTAGGGATGGAGTTCCCACTCTCTGATTGGCTACCATACCATGTGATCATTTGATGTCATCAATTTTTTTTTCCGGCCAAAACACATGGTTTTCACGGTCCAATCAGGACCGTGGGAACCATGACGCAAAATGTGACGTCATATGCCTTTAAAAGCCTATGTCGTCTCATTTTGAAGCCAGACGCCGCGGAGGAAGGACCTCCGGAGAAGAAAGAAGACCAGGGCGTGGCCGCAGACGGGGAGAATGCTTTTGATAACCCTTCTACATTTATTTGTACTGTATATTGGTTTATCATGGGTGTGTATATAACGTGTGTGTGTATATATATATATATATATATATATATATATATATATATATATATATATATATATATAGTATATATATATATATATATATATATATATATATATATATATACTGTATATATCTCTCTCTGTATATATATACAGTATATATATATATATAGTTGCATGATGAAGCCACAGTACAAATTCATGGGTGAAGGGTGGGTATCGTGCCTGTGTGGCTTAACCCCTTAATTACCTTTGCGGTTATTATCCGATAAGGTGTTTAAGGGGTTAATTGATATCTGAATGTACTTGCAATGTATTGCCTTGGTTTTGGCTATGTATTGTGTGGGAAGAGAAGGAAGGCGCTGGCATCGGACACTTCGTATTGATGAGGTCAGTAGTACTTTATTTATTTGTATATGCTAGTTAATGTTTTTAATAATGGGCAATTAATCTATTATCCATATCTGGATAATAGTTATTTTGCACATTATTGTACTGTAGGTGTTGGGGGGGAGGGTGTATGTATTGAATGTATAGGCCAGGTTTATTTTTTTTACATTCAGGGTTTGATTCCGTGGTTTTGCGTGGGGCCTATGGAGACCACCTGTGGGTATCCTCGGGTATCCTAAAGGGTAGCAGGCTGGTGGTTCCACGGGTGACACATGCAGGGATGATGATGTGTGGTCCCACTTCTGTGGGGGCACCTCCGACCCGTAGTCTGCGGGCATGACGATGTGTGGTCCCACTTCTGTGGGGGCACCTCCGACCCGTAGGTGCGGGGATGATGATGTGTGGTCCCACTTCTGTGGGGGCACCGCGGACCCGTAGTGAGCACCCGTGCGTTCCCCAGACCCCCATGGGAACCACCCGAGGCCCCGCAGACACCTGTGGGTTTGACCCGGGGCTCCCAGACATCCTTGGGCCTACCGTGGGGACCCAATTGTGGCTCACGGTGACCCAAGGAGACCACCTGGGCGCCATGGTGCTGGCAGGATCCACCAGCAGGCCTCCAGAACCTGTGGAATGCTGCTGGTAAACTGTAGGTCTGTCCAGGTGCCCTGCCAGCCCACCGGGGACTAGCGTGGGGCTGCGTTATGGACCCTGAATGTAAAAGAATAAATCTTGTATTTATGGGGGGGCACAGGGGGTGGGTAATGTATTTAATAAATATAATGCTGTTTATTGTGGGTCATTGTACTGTTTTTATTGTGGGTACTGGGGTGGGGGTGGGGTGTTTCCCCAACGGTATGTGGGTAGGCCTCCCTTGTGGGTACTGACTGGGTGGTTAGGCCTCACGGGTGGGGGGGGGGTTAGTGTGGGAGGGTATGTAGGCATCCCGAGTGGTGGGTGAGGGTGGGTTAACCCCTTCATGACTGTAGCGGTTAATAACCGCTATGGTGATTAAGGGGTTAGGGGACATTACTTTGTATGTTTTAATTTTTGTGTCTGTTTTGCAGAAGCGGAGGGGCCATGGCCAGGATGGGGGGGGGTAACGGTATGTGGGTAGGGGGTGAGGGTGGTTAGCAATGCAGGGAGGGAGATTTACTGGTAACAGAAACATCTCTCTCCCTTCAATGTAATCTGTTTAAAGCCCCCTCCCCCCTAATGTGTGTTTCTGTAAAATCTCTCTCCCTTCAATGTAATCTGTTTAACAGAAACATTAGGGGGGAGGGGGCTTTAGGCCTTTACATCTCTCTCCCTTCAATGTAATCTGTTTAACAGAAACATTAGGGGGGAGGGGGCTTTAGGCCTTTACATCTCTCTCCCTTCAATGTAATCTGTTTAACAGAAACATTAGGGGGGAGGGGGCTTTAAACAATGCTGTGTATAATGTATAAGGTTTTTTACAATTAGATAGATGTAATCCTTGGTATTGTAAGGGTTAGCTTTGGTTTTAAATTGTGTTTTCTGGATGGTACTTACAGTATATATTGATTTTTGTATACATGATTGGTTAAAATAGTTGAATTGTTTGGAAGTGTTTGTATTTACTGGTAGAGTAGCTTGTAATTATATTGTTAACATTCATTTGCAGAATGTATATGGTGCATAGATTTTATGCATCATTTATACAATGTAAATGCAATGTACTGTGTGGATTGGAATGTTATGTTTTATATTGTAAAATAAGTTAGGATTATTAAATGGATTATTATTATTGTCTGTATAGAGAAGCGTTATCTGTAGGACAGTATGATTTTGATAACCATTCTACATGTATTTGTACTATTGGTTCATCATGTGTGAATATATACTGTATACTGTATATATATATATATATATATATATATATATATATATATATATATATATATATATATATATATATATATATATATATATATGTATATATATATATGTATATATATATATATATATATATACAGTGTATATATATACAAAGTATATACTGTATATGTATAGGGATTGTTATTATATATATACTGTATATATATCCAGTATATATATACAGTATATATTTATTTCTCTTCATGTATTTATTTATTTATTTAGATTTATTTATTAATTGTGGGGCTGCTGTGTGTGTGTATTTTTTTTATTGTGGGTAGCGGGAGGGTGGGTGAATGGGGTATTAGCCCCAACGGTGCTTGTTTAGGGCTTGCGGGGGGTAGCGGGAGGGCTTAACCCCTTCATGACCGTAGCGGTATTAACTGCTACGGTCGTGAAGGGGTTAAGTGCACCCGCAACCCCCCCGCAAGTCCTAAACTCCCACCAAGGGCCAAATACCCCCCCTCACCCATCCCCACTACACACAATAAAGCGGGCACGGTGGGTTAACCCCTTCATTGCCTTAGCGGCTATCCGCTATGGTAATGACGCAGCATTTCTGTATTTTTAATAATATTGAGCAGGAGCAGGGGGGGTCCCTGAGCATTAATTTCTGGCTCAGGGAACCCCCTGCTCACTGTACAATATTATTAAAATACAGAAATGATGCTTCTTTACCATAGCGCATAGCCGCTAAGGTAAAGAACGAGTGTTTATTTATACTGTATATTGTATGTGTTTTATTGATACTGTACATGTGCAGAGGGTCTCCAGAGCAGAAGCGCACAGGTTTCAGGTCTGGGGACCCCGTGCCCCCCGAGATACAGGCCCCTTTAGGGGGTGCCGGTATCCCTCTGCTCTGCTTGGTTTACAGGCCGCGGTCACGTGATCGGACCTTTAAACCAAGCAGAGGGATACCGGCACCCCCTAAAGGGGCCTGTATCTCGGGGGGCACGGGGTCCCCAGACCTAAAACCAACGCGGTTCAGCTCCGGAGACCCCCTGCACATCTACACTATCAATAAAAATGTATTTCAAATGTATTTATTGTCATTTATTTATTTAGATTTATTTATTTATTTTTTGGCGGCTGCTGTGCTGTGCTGTGTGTGTGTATTTTTTTATTGTGGGTAGCGGGAGGGTGGGTGAATGGGGTATTAGCCCCAACGGTGCTTGTTTAGGGCTTGCGGGGGGTAGCGGGAGGGCTTAACCCCTTCATGATCGTAGCGGTATTAACTGCTACGGTCGTGAAGGGGTTAAGTGCACCCGCAACCCCCCCGCAAGTCCTAAACTCCCACCAAGGGCCAAATACCCCCCCTCACCCATCCCCACTACACACAATAAAGCGGGCACGGTGGGTTAACCCCTTCATTGCCTTAGCGGCTATCCGCTATGGTAATGACGCAGCATTTCTGTATTTTTAATAATATTGAGCAGGAGCAGGGGGGGTCCCTGAGCATTAATTTCTGGCTCAGGGAACCCCCTGCTCACTGTACAATATTATTAAAATACAGAAATGATGCTTCTTTACCATAGCGCATAGCCGCTAAGGTAAAGAACGAGTGTTTATTTATACTGTATATTGTATGTGTTTTATTGATACTGTACATGTGCAGAGGGTCTCCAGAGCAGAAGCGCACAGGTTTCAGGTCTGGGGACCCCGTGCCCCCCGAGATACAGGCCCCTTTAGGGGGTGCCGGTATCCCTCTGCTCTGCTTGGTTTACAGGCCGCGGTCACGTGATCGGACCTTTAAACCAAGCAGAGGGATACCGGCACCCCCTAAAGGGGCCTGTATCTCGGGGGGCACGGGGTCCCCAGACCTAAAACCAACGCGGTTCAGCTCCGGAGACCCCCTGCACATCTACACTATCAATAAAAATGTATTTCAAATGTATTTATTGTCATTTATTTATTTATTTATTTAGATTTATTTATTTATTTTTTGGCGGCTGCTGTGCTGTGCTGTGTGTGTGTATTTTTTTATTGTGGGTAGCGGGAGGGTGGGTGAATGGGGTATTAGCCCCAACGGTGCTTGTTTAGGGCTTGCGGGGGGTAGCGGGAGGGCTTAACCCCTTCATGACCGTAGCGGTATTAACTGCTACGGTCGTGAAGGGGTTAAGTGCACCCGCAACCCCCCCGCAAGTCCTAAACTCCCACCAAGGGCCAAATACCCCCCCTCACCCATCCCCACTACACACAATACAGCGAGCACGGTGGGTTAACCCCTTCATTGCCTTAGCGGCTATCCGCTATGGTAATGACGCAGCATTTCTGTATTTTTAATAATATTGAGCAGGAGCAGGGGGGGTCCCTGAGCATTAATTTCTGGCTCAGGGAACCCCCTGCTCACTGAACAATATTATTAAAATACAGAAATGATGCTTCTTTACCATAGCGCATAGCCGCTAAGGTAAAGAACGAGTGTTTATTTATACTGTATATTGTATGTGTTTTATTGATACTGTACATGTGCAGAGGATCTCCAGAGCAGAAGCGCACAGGTTTCAGGTCTGGGGACCCCGTGCCCCCCGAGATACAGGCCCCTTTAGGGGGTGCCGGTATCCCTCCGCTCTGCTTGGTTTACAGGCCGCGGTCACGTGATCGGACCTTTAAACCAAGCAGAGGGATACCGGCACCCCCTAAAGGGGCCTGTATCTCGGGGGGCACGGGGTCCCCAGACCTAAAACCAACGCGGTTCAGCTCCGGAGACCCCCTGCACATCTACACTATCAATAAAAATGTATTTCAAATGTATTTATTGTCATTTATTTATTTATTTATTTAGATTTATTTATTTATTTTTTGGCGGCTGCTGTGCTGTGCTGTGTGTGTGTATTTTTTTATTGTGGGTAGCGGGAGGGTGGGTGAATTGGGTATTAGCCCCAACGGTGCTTGTTTAGGGCTTGCGGGGGGTAGCGGGAGGGCTTAACCCCTTCATGACCGTAGCAGTATTAACTGCTACGGTCGTGAAGGGGTTAAGTGCACCCGCAACCCCCCCGCAAGTCCTAAACTCCCACCAAGGGCCAAATACCCCCCCTCACCCATCCCCACTACACACAATACAGCGGGCACGGTGGGTTAACCCCTTCATTGCCTTAGCGGCTATCCGCTATGGTAATGACGCAGCATTTCTGTATTTTTAATAATATTGAGCAGGAGCAGGGGGGGTCCCTGAGCATTAATTTCTGGCTCAGGGAACCCCCTGCTCACTGTACAATATTATTAAAATACAGAAATGGTGCTTCTTTACCATAGCGCATAGCCGCTAAGGTAAAGAACGAGTGTTTATTTATACTGTATATTGTATGTGTTTTATTGATACTGTACATGTGCAGAGGGTCTCCAGAGCAGAAGCGCACAGGTTTCAGGTCTGGGGACCCCGTGCCCCCCGAGATACAGGCCCCTTTAGGGGGTGCCGGTATCCCTCTGCTCTGCTTGGTTTACAGCCCGCGGTCACGTGATCGGACCTTTAAACCAAGCAGAGGGATACCGGCACCCCCTAAAGGGGCCTGTATCTCGGGGGGCACGGGGTCCCCAGACCTAAAACCAACGCGGTTCAGCTCCGGAGACCCCCTGCACATCTACACTATCAATAAAAATGTATTTCAAATAATTTTTAATGTGCGGATGTTTGCGCAGAGAGAGAGCAGCGGATCTCTCTCTGCTGCAAACACATCTCGCCCCCGCCGCCCATACAGTAGTATCATTTATGTATGTGCATATACAGTACTGTACAGTATGTTAGGGCTTACAGGGGTTGTTGTTATACAGTATATATATATATATATACAGTATATATACTGCATTACAATTCATTATAGGGGACGGCTTCACAGAGAACAGCTCGCAAGCGCCACCATGTGTATTTAGACGGCATTGCAGTATTGCAGCCAGCCGGAATAAAAAGCTTAAATTCCTGCCGGAAAATAACGCAATGCACTCTGGCAGAAAACTATCAGAAACCTGAATACACCCGAGTACACCCGAATTCGCGGGACTAGCCGAGCTCGAATAAAGTGTGTCGCCAGTGTATAACTTATGTCTTTGTCTCGCAATATTCTGGTAACAGGTTGGAGGGCCTGGCGTCGTGTCAGCGTGATCGGGGAAATGTCTTGATATATGGCCATCTCGATTCCCTCAAATGTCACTGTTGGGGTGGCCCTGGTGATTTTGCAGATCTCTGCTTTGGTAGTGAAGTGGTGCAGGCGCAGAATTACGTCCCTGGGTGGATTTTTCGGCAGTGGACGGGCCCTCAATGCGCGGTGACACCGGTCCATGACCAGCTCTGCCTCAGTCTTCCCTGGCATTATGGAAGTCATCCATCTATTAAGCATCACTTCGGGGTCTAGAATCTCCTCAGGTATCCCCCTAACCCTGAGATTGTTCTTCTGTCCCGATTTTCGCTGTCCTCGTGGCGTTCCTCTAGCTCTGCCACCTTCCGCTCGAGGGTGGTAACCCTGGTGTCTGTCTCTTTTTGACATCTAGCAGACTACTCCATTTTCTCCTCCAGATCATTTGTGCGGGTCCCAATGCTAAGGATGTCTTTCCGCAGGTGCTCTACTTCCCCCCGGAAAAATGTTTTGAGGTCGGAGAGAAGCTGTGCAATCTCCCTCTTCAATGCGCCTGTCGGCTCGTCCATTGCCATCTCCAGCCCCGGTGCGGAGTCTGAATCTGATGCCGCCATGCTGTCCGTCTCCCTGGCCTTTTTTGCCCCCACGAAGTAGGTGCGCACGTCCACCTTCTGTTTTGACTTTTTCCGGGTAGCCGCCATTCTTTGTGGTGCTGTATACTTATTTATTGCGGGTGCCGTAATTTGTTAGAGAGTGTGTTGAGTTTTAATATTGTTTTTTATTGATTTACTGCCGGCGGGAAGCGGAGCGCTTAGTTCAAGCCGCCATCTCCGATCCCGTCGCGCATGCGCCTTGTAAGTGCAATTTTATCTTTTCTTGCCAAGTAAAACTAACATACTACACTATGAGGTGTGTGCTGTTTTCTTGTTTTTCTCTATCCATTTCCAAATGGCTCCAAAGATCCATGAATCTGTTTTGTGACAACATGCCAGCAGCCAGAACCAAAGTGCTGGTCAACCACATAGCCGCTCCTACCACCATCTGTAACAAAAGAAGGAAGCATTAAGCAATAGGTATTAAACTGTACGAGGGTTAATACACAGGCCTATTTTCCCCATCTATGAGCACTAAACGGGTACTTTCCTGTTCTGCTGCACTACCCTCTACCCTGCTTCTCTTCTTTTTTAGTTGGGTTCAAAACCCAAATCTTAGCTCCCTTCTGCAACTTGGGGTCCCCTGAGTCCACCTGTATGGCAATGGGCATTGGAACGACTATATTGACTGTACCAAGCATGGTGCCTGCCTCAATATATCGGTCTCTCTTTGCCCCTGTTGGCTGTATTTGCCAGTGATACATGACATTCTCTACCGTCACTTCTCTGTCGCCCACCCCCTGAGGGTGTGCGATGCTGTGAGTGCTTTCACCTGCCCCTCCAGCAACCCATTGCTGCGTTCAATTAGACCCGCTGCTTGTGGTTAGTAAGGAATATGCATAGTCAAGTGTACTCCACTAGATCCATGGTCCAGGCGTGGGCAAAGGACAGTAAAGTGTGTACTCTGATCAGATTGGGTCTCCTCAGGGAACCCATAGGCTAGGACCACCTGTTGCAGAGCTTTAAGGGTAGCTCCTGGTACAACCCCATGTCTTAGGGTCCCAGTAACCTTTTTCTCAACAGGCCATTTCTTAATTTCTGAGCAAATATCACATCTTTCTCTGGCCGTGGCTATCCAGTGCCGCTCTTGGTATGTTACTACAGCGGATCCATCGGTGAACCAGGCACTGCTTCTCTCCTCTTCTGGCAGCTGCTTGAATGGCGTGGATTCTGACATGGGGATGGGTTGAGTATAAGTACCACTATCCCCTGTGCCTCTTTTAGACTTTCATAAGTTAGCATGCCGGCCATATGTTGATCTAGCTTTGTACGCTACCCGGCTTGGATTCCTCCTCTCTCCTGTAGGTACCATTTCAGCATGGTAGCCTGTTGAGGGACATGGCTGTGGGCCAAGAGGTCCTGATCTCATACCCACAGTCCTATGGGTAGGTTAGTTTTCACTGTAACTTCGTCCTATCCGATGATTCATTCCACCGCTTGAAGGGCCATACAGTCCGCAAACAACGTCTTTTCCAGTGGGCGATATATTGTTGTTGGGTCCCTGTGTTTTGTTTTGACTTGAATCCCACTGGCATTTGCTGCTTCTGGTTACCTATACTGGTTTCCTGATATAATCCCCAATCCAACACATTGACGGTGCAGGTAACATTCAACTTGGAAAAACACATTCCTGGCTTCATATGGCCCAAACCTTGATGTTGTGGTATTGCCTCCTTTGCTGCTTGGAAGGCACTCTGTTGTTCTGCCCCTCACACGAATTGCGACTTCTTGCGGGTCACATTGTAGATGGGCCGAAAATATCTGCAAAAAGCCCAAGGCGCTCACAAAACGCAATGCTTTTTTATAGGTCTTTGGTCTGGATGTCGCAGTGATGGATTCCAATGCTTTGGAGGGGATCTGTTCAGTAGGCCTGGACCCTATCATACCCAAAAACTAGCTCTGGTCCGGGGCCCTGTATCTTCTTGCTGTTTATAGTCCAGCCTCTGTCAATCATATGGGTAATTACAGTCTTGAGGTTTGTCTCCACCTGTTCTTCAGTTTCAGTCAGCATCATATCATCGCTATAATGAAAATAGTAGTCTTCCCAGAAACTCACCATCCCTTGTCCATGTAATTAAAGACTCAGGTGATAAGATTAATTTATGATCTCTCTTCTTGTATTTCCACTAGACCAGCTGATACCTTTACCTCTGGGATAATCCAATCCATCACTGTGAGTAACAGTATCACCCTAACCGACTTGGATTTCCTTGCTACCTGTATTTCTCATGTTCTGGTAAATCTAGTTTCTGATATATCTCATGTATAAACACTAACAGAATTAAACATACAAGTAAACGCTCTACCTACATAAACAATTAGTGCAACGTGATTGAAAAAATCCTATTCAAATGTGAATAATGCACAGTAGTGATCCCAATAAAGTGTTAAATCAGTCCTTTAAAAGAGATGGCAGCTTGGAGAACTATAACAAGTCATTCTCAAAACTTGAGTACATAGACAAATAAAAAAACAAAGTACAGTACCCCTGGCGCAAAGATATGGACTAAAAATCAGCCCCAGATGGTAGAACAAAAACAAGTCCCAGATACAGAAGGTTATGGTGATATCTCAAAAGTTACTTCAGAAATCTGGCAATACTGTAAAGTAAATAAAAAGACAGACCATTGCGCACTGTGTCATCCACAGCATCAGAGTTGAAAATTACAAATGCCTATTACAATTAGTAGGAAAAATACTGTATAGGCAGTGGATAGAGTTCTCTGAACCGGTCTTTAGCTTAATCCTTAGGTTCCAAGTAGTCTCCAAATGGGTGATGGTATTACCCATAAATGAAAAGAAAGTACATAGCGTAATACAGTAACATTTATTGATTGCGCAAGTTATTAATCGGGATGAGGGAGCGGGATACGTTATATGTAAAAAAAACAGTCAAATGGAAAAGATAGAGTAGTAAAGCTAGTAACGGGTGAAAAGATTGTTCTATGAATCTTCAAACATTATACTCACATAGATATGAGTATAACAAGCATGGCACACTCTAAAACACAGCTGTGTAGATAGAAACCAGTCTTGTCAGGGTAACATCTAAGATCAAGCACTGTGTGGGTATACTTGAAATAGAAGAGAGGGAGAAACCATAGTGCAGACTATCTGAACGCAATTTAATAAATGTTATCTAAAAACCCTCCAAAATTTGCACTTACAAATAGTGCAATAAATCAGGGCACATAGAATACAATATCGAAGCAATGGTGATCCCACCGCCCCTCTCGTGTTGGTCAGATGAACACTGATGCCGGACTGGTGCTGCTTCCAATAGCGGCCACTTGGAAACAGCAACTCTGCTCCACGGGGATGTCTCTGTTCTGACTGGGTAATAGCAACCTCCAGTCTCCTCCTGGATTAATTGCGCAAGACTTGTGTGATCACTTACTGCAAGGGTTCCAGTCCAGGCTTTGGCTGGAACCTGCCCTTACCTGGCTGCTGTGGACATTTTGATTACTGGCAGCCTGATATATTGGCTGCACCTCTTCAAGGGCTTAAATAGCAGTCAGTGACTTCCAACCCTTGCCAGAGCATTGTATACTTTTCGTTGTGTTCCTGGCCACCCTGGGCTCTAGTCCCTGAGCCTTCCCTGTTCCTGAACCTTCCATGTGGCTTGCCAGTTGCTGTGGATTCCCTGTTAAAGAGGCTAGCCAGTTGCTGTGGTTTGCTTATCACTGTGGCTTCACTGTTCATTTGGAATTCCTGTTGCTGACCCCGGACCATGACCCTGACCTCGCTACCTTCCACCTGCCCTGCCCTTTTGCCTGTCGCCTAGATTCTGCACCACTGCCACCTGCCCTGACCCTTTGCCATCTTACCGACCACGGATACTCTAACAGGACTCTGTACCTGGGCTCTGGATGGTTAATTGGCTTCCCTACCTGTCACAGTGGACCAGAACTTATCAACACGTATTATATTTTTGGGATTCTCGATTGAACACGACAAGGAGGCAAAATAAATTGTAATTTATTTCCTTGATAGACAAACACACGATAGCTTCAGAATTCACTTAATATAACACTTACTGTACACAATACTGAAATAGTCCAGCACTACCTAAATGGAAAAATTGAAATCACTAGTATGCAACCAATAAGTACATTTTAATGAAAACACAAATGAATCAAAAAACATGCAACGTCACAAATATAGAACATAAACATATAGGTATAATCACATATAACGTGTGTGAAAGAATGATATACAAGGGAGACAAGTTGTAAAAAAATGGGGATAGTGTATGTGTCGGGGTGGGGGCAAAACAGCACAAAAAAGGGGGGGTAAGTGGGTATATAGGGGGAGTGCAGGGGGGCAAAGTTTCAGGAATTAACCCTTCATCAGGCCCGTTCCCCTATGTCCCAGAGGGACAAAGGGTACTTCCCTAGCCCCTAAACCCACAAGCACCTGTAAATGCCCAAAATAAAAACAAGAAAAAACCTCCACTAATCCTGTGATATATAATGTCTAAGTCAAAAGATGCAATATCCCTGAACCTACTAACAATACAGTCCTCCACTAAACCTGGGTCAGATCTAAATTGTCAGAAGAAAAAGGCAAAAAGGAGCAGTGTATCCAGCAACACCAGAGTAAATTTAGGTCTAAGCGTTTAGATAATCAGTAAAGTAAATTAGCAACATGCAAACCAGTCAGCCCACAGGGATGTGCTCAAATGCGCCTGCTGTATCACCAGTGAAAGTTTGTAGCTGACTGTGCTGTAGCTCTTGGGTATTTAAAGCCCTGATGATGTCAGAGAATGAATAATCCCCAACAGCTGGTGAATCGAGTCCTCCTGCTACCACAGCCGCATCCTCCTTGCTTGTGTAAACAAATGCAATCCCCATGGAGATTAGGGCTCTGTGTGGTGTACTTCAATTCCTCTGCGTGCTGAATGACGTGACAGTTCTGTGCATGAGCAGTGAAGCTTCAAGTGTCTTTAAATGCTGCTACACAGCAGCTGAATGTAACAATCTTATGACTGTGCACAGCATACTCAGGTTCTGTTAGAGGTTTGATCTTTTGTAGGCTGTATACCTCAATGGTGCTCACAAGAAGTTCACCTATATGATGCAAAGTAGAAAACATACCACACCATTAATTCAGATTTACCATATACAAATGAAATATTAAAATATAAACATAATATGAACTAAAATTAGCCATCTTGTAATAAAGATTTCTAATATTAAATAGTGTAAGCGTAGGATTCATCTTAAGGAAAACAGAATCAATATGTATCCAAGTATCTACTTAAAGGACCCCAAAACATAAGGTCAAGGAACTATATACCAAGGCGCCAAGCCAGAGGTAAAGGAGACCTCTCATAAGCAGAGGACAGATCAACATGCACAGACAACATACACGTAGGGACCCCTCACCACAGTCACATCCCCCAAAAATGTAGGGGGCACTTGAGTCATTATTGTAGGTAACCGGGCATACTCGGGAAATAAGAGTGTATGACATCTTATGTGTATAAATGGACACCGGACATCTAAAAGAAACAACTCATATTGAGATCTTTGTTCATCCCTGATGGGATCATGGTACCCAAGGTCCTTGTCCACCTTGACTCTTTCTGAAACAGCATTTTCTGCACATTACCTCCATGTCGTCCCTGTTTAATGCCATCGATTATTTGGTACCTTAATTGGCTCACAGTATGCTCAGTCTGTGTGAAGTGATGTGCTACTGGCGCTTCAGGATCACATCTATGTATAGCCGCCTTATGCTGTCTGATCCGATCCTTTACCCTCTGAGTGGTCTCCCCCACATAGCCCTTGCCACATGGGCATTTAATCAAGTATATGACGTTTTTTGAGAGGCACGTGTAGTAGTCTGTGATTTTATATTTCCTACCAGACATAGGATGTTGAAATGTAGGTCCCTCCACAATGCTATTGCAATGACTACAGCTACAGCATCTGTAGCAACCCAGTTTTGGGCTCCCTAAAAATGTTTGTCTACTAATAGTACCCCCAAGGTCCGCCTTAATATGCGGTCTCGCAGATTCTTCCCTCTTATACGAGAATAGTGGAGGGTCACTAAGTATCGGGCTAGCATAGGATCGCTGTTAAGGAGTGGCCAATGCCGTCGTATGATGTTTTTAATTTTCCCACTATTGGTATTGAATGTGGAAACAAAGGGAATGGAATATTTTTTTTTTTTTTTTGGACCTCTTGTCCAGTAGTGGTCGAGTTCTCTGCTTTTTCACGTTGGTTAAATAAAACCTCAGCTGTGAGTGCTGTTTATAATTTTGTGTTACATAACACTTACTGTGTTGGGGAAACAAAATAAATTGTCCTTAGATCCAAGAAGTATAACGTAAACACTGACACATTTTAATGAAGGATCCAGTACTGAAGGATAACATTCCTAGACAACCAAGAGTCATATATAGGAGGGCATCAAATATTAAGACGAAGCTGGCCCCAAGCCTGTTTAAGAGCACTAAAGAGAGCAACTCGACACAATGGTTACCCAAACCAGTAGGCTTTTTAAAATGCTTTGCTTGCAAAGTGAAGTTTACTTCTAAATCCACAGGGGAGACTTTTTTTTCCACAAATTTTTTTGTTAGGCAAAATTCAAAATTACAGACATATGGTAAACAGTAGCAGCCTAATACAGAGTTTTTTTTAAAGAATATAACGATAGACAAGAGCATCGCCAAGAGAGGCGAGGCCTCTGGTCCACTCCGTGAACCAGTAGGCGTGAGGTCAGAAAGAGAGAGGAAAGAAGAGAGGGTGGGTAAGGGGGGGAAGGGAGCTTCTCCCCAGTTGCTAAGACCCAACTACTTGAGCTGGGGATTACGTTTCTCCTTTGATTCCCAGTTCATTGGATATTTAGGCTGAGTTAGTGACATAGCCATAACTCCCAGACCTTGTAATATCCCTCTGTCTTACGTTGGAGGAACGCTGTTAATCTCTCCACAACATAATCTCGTTCACCCTCCTTTTAACCATCTGCTTGGAGGGGGGAAGTACCTTCTTCCTGGAGAACGCCACCTCAAATTTTGCCGCTGTTAAAATGACGGAGATCAATTTCCTAACTGGGCCATGTAAGTGGGTCAAGAGGAATGGTGAGGTTGGTTACCCCTTTTATTAAGTTATGTATTGTGAGCCAAAAGTTCTGAATTCTTGGGCATGACCACCAAATGTGGGCCATGTCCCCTCTTTGTCCACAACCTCTCCCGCATAAATCAGAGGCCAGGGGGTAGATTTGTTTTAATCTCGCTGGGGTAAGATACCAGTGGAACAGGATTTTGTAAATATTTTCTTTTGTTGTGGTACATATGGAAGTTCCTGAGGCAGAGTCCCAAATATCTTCCCAATCCTCTCTGTCTATAAATGTGTTCAATTCCGCAGCCCACTTGAGCATATAATCGTGTGCTGGGGGGCCCGCTGCTATATCCATATCAGTGTATATTTTAGTTATTAGACCCTTTTGATGAGTGCCAACCTGGCACAGTTTCTCGAAATTTGTGAGAGGGGGAAATTCAAATTTTGCAGACATCTTTTGAAAAAAGTGCTGAATTTGGAGATATTTAAATGTGCCCAGTTCTGGTGCCTCATATTTGGTGCAGAGGTTTTGAAAGCTCAGCAGCCTTCCGTTGCTCAAAAAGTCAGTGACCACCCTGGTCTTCCTCAAACTGAATTGTTTGAACTGTTTTGGTTCACATCCTGGGGGGAATTTCGGGTTATTTATAATCGGGGTGAACTGTGATCCAGCGGACGATAGTTTAAATTTGGTTTTACATTTCGACCAGACTTCCCAAGTGTGTCTCATCGCGCCTAGCCCAAATTAGTGTGCCGTCATATCACTTCTATCCATAGACCAGATGCAGGCTGGTAGAGAAGGCGTCTTGGCGTAATGGGACTCGATATCTAACCAGCAGTATTGGCCCGGGTCAGCGTTCCACATTACTGCTTGTCTTAGCTGAGCCGCTCAGTAGTATTTTAAGATGTCTGGAACTCCTAGGCCTCCTCTTGCTCTGGATGACAAAAGAACTGACCTAGCGATCCTTGGTCTTTTCCCCTGCCAGTTAAAATTAAACATTCTATTTTGTATGTTCTTTAGTTCAGAGTCAGGGACATGGATCGGGAGTGTCTGGAAATAGTATAGTAATCTAGGGAGTATATTCATTTTTAACGAGATCATTCTCCCTATTCATGAGATCTGGTAACCTTCCCATTTATCCAGATCTTTTTTAATTTTCCCAAGTAGGGCCGGGGGGTTATTTCTATGTAGTGAGTGGTAGTTTCCCAATACATTTACTCCCAAATATTTAATGTATGAGGAACTCCACCTATACTGTAATTGAAATTTAATTTAAGCAATTTAGCTTCTGGCTCTGATAAATTTAGATTCAGGGCTTCTAATTTATCGTTATTGATTTTATAGCCTGAGATATTGCCAAATTCTAATAATTCCTTATGGAGATTAGGAAGGGATGTCTGGGGATGGGTTAGAGTCAGAATAATATCATCAGCAAATAACGAGATTTTGTAGTTTATTTAGCCACTTAGTACACCCTGGATGTTTATGCTGTCGCGGATTTTGGCCGCTAGGGGCTCGATTGTCAAAGCGAATAGGAGTGGAGATAGGGGGCAATCTTGCCTTGTGCCATTTTTGATATCAAAATTCATAGCTGTGCTACCTGGTAGTTTAACCACCGCAGATGGGTTGCGATAGAGTGCCTGGACTCCTTCTAGAAATGTATCTTTGAAGCCGAATTTCTGTAAGGTTTTGACAAGGAATAGCCAATCGATTCTATTGAACGCCTTCTCTGCATCCAAACTCAGAATAACTGCCGTGGTGTCTGTAAGGTTGATATGATCAACTATATTAATTATTTTACGGGTATTGTCTGAGGCCTGGTGACCAGAGACAAACCCAACTTGATCAATTGTGTATAAGTCTGGGTAGGATGGGGTTCAATCTATTTGCAAATATTTTGCTGTACAATTTGAGATCGTTGTTCAGCAAGGAGATTGGGCGGTACTCCCGCATTGCATCGGGTCTCTGCCTTCCTTATGAATAATCGCAAGGTTGGCTAGGGACATTGAGGCTGGTATTGGGCTGCCCTCCATAAAAGAGTTAAATAGGTTCAGCAAATGGGTAGACAAGGTCGGTAGGAATCTTTTATAGTAGACATTGGTAAAGCCATCAGGGCCTGGGGCTTTATAGATTTTTTAACGTCTTTACTGCGTCTGTCAGCTCTTCCTGTGTTATCTTTCCATTGAGTCCTCTTCTGTTAAGCATGGGAGGCTACAGCTATCTAGATAGTCTGAGATTGCCGTCGCTACTGAAGTCTTTGCATTCTTATCTTGGGTTTTTAGATTATATAGATTAGTATAAAATGTTGTAAATTCCTCTGCGATCTTTTTATCGTTACAGTGGCGGCCGCCTTTAGCCGAAATCGGCTGTATTCACGGCGCTCTGATAATCTCGGTCAGATGTGTTTTTTTTTTTGGTCTGGAGTGAATTGCGTTATTTTAGCGCTTGTGATATTAGCATTTTATTCTCGCTGTCTGCAATACTGCAATCCCATCTAAAAACTCAGGGGGGCATTCGCGAGCTGTTGTCTTGGAAGTCTAATACCTTAGCAGTTCAACCTACGTCAGTACACAGTCTGCGTGTGTGCGCGCAGTAATTGTAAATTTGCATATTTACAGTATACATGCATTTGCAGTGCTGTATGTCTCATTTGAAAATTGTTGAAACGCATAGGCGTGTACAGTTCTGTAACAGTGTCACATTTCAGCATATACAGCGCTCTCCCCTCGCTCGGACACACAGGATAATTTACTGCACTGCAGGGTATTTCAACTTATCTTATCTACATTGCAGTACATCTCTCCCACACTATTCCTTTGAACGTGTGTCTTTCTGGATCCAATCACATTTCTGCTTGACAGCAGATGATTTACTGCGCATGTGCCTGTAACTTCACCCACCACTGCTTGCTTGAGTGAGTAACCAAAAAAAAAAAAAAAAAACATCTCATTTTTTTATTTTTATTTTCTCCACAAACCTGCAAAAACCATCTTGATATTACGATATTCAATCTGTGCTGTGGCTTTTGACTGCGACCCTGTGTGTTTGACTGCACATGGTTGATTTATGTGCTTTTTACGTACTGTATTTGGGAGTGTAGGGATCATATTATTATGATGAACTGCCTTTTGAAATTAAAGTATGTCATAATCTTTGAACTTCATGCAGCTGTACCCTGTAGCCCCCTCCCCCACGCACACACACAAGGCTCGCTCAAGGATTTGAAACTCTTATCGACAGACACCTCCACAGAGTCAATCATTTTCTGAAGCTTGTCATTGTGTTTTTAATCCGGCCCTAGCCGAGCGTCACCTCACTGCGCCTACGTGTAATCCTTTTTGAGATGGGAGCTAGCTGATTACTGCGCATGACTCACCCAACCCCCCTCCCCTCCAACCCTTTGAGGCTTTGTTCATGGTAACGCTTTGGAAAAATCCCTTCTCGAATTTTATATGTAAATCTGATTTGCACAGCATTGAGAGAATTGAGAGTTAAAAAAACCATTAACTGATTCATGTTGTTTTGTCATTCATTCTTTTGTGTACTGTAGGTGTGGGGGGACAGGGTGTGTTGTCAATGATAATGATTAGCATGAATGTAAATAAATATTTAATTTATCAGGAACAAAAAAAATAATTATCAAACGCTTGCCATTGTGTTTTTAATCAGTCCCTAGCAGTTCATCACCTCTCTATGCGCCTGCGTGTAATCCTCTTTGTGATGGGAGCTAGTTGATTACTGCGCATGCATCTGTAAATTCACCACTGCTTGCTTAAGTGAGTGACCACTTTTTCATTGGTGTACTGTAGGTGTGTGTGTGTGTGGGGGGGGGGGGTTGTTGACAATGATTGTGATTATCAAGAATGTAAATAAATATTTATTTTATCAGGAACCAAAAAAACAAATATAAAAATAATCATGAATAATACATAATGCAGTCTTTATTAAGTTTTTCTGTCAGATGGAAATTGAGGGCCGATGGATAAAGATGAATAATGCACATTGATAATAATAATAATTAATAATATATAATTTATAATATATATATATATATATAGTAATATAATTTTTTCCGTCTTTATCTTCTTCCTCATTCTGTGTACAGTACAGTAGTTCATTGAGAGAGGAGAGGTTTTGTGTACATCTGCAGTTACTGCATTTTAGATACTGTACACTTGACTGTACAAACAGTTCACAGACTGTACACGACACCCCCCCTCTCTCCCAGTCCATCCTTTTTTCCTGAAAAGACAAGAAAACAAAAAATTAGTGTAGTTATGTGCGTAATGTATTATGGCATTGTGTGCTGTGTAGTACTGTTATACTAGTCTATACTGGAACTACTGTATACTGTGATTACTGTTAAATAGTTTGGAACCAGATGGCTGGTGCTGCTCTCTCTGGAAATAAATAAATTGAGCATTTTCTGTACTGTACAGTAGGTGCATACTGTATTATGGCATTGTGTACTGAATAGCTACTCCATATTGGACTACAGTATGCAGTTACCATAGTACTGTCAAACTAGTCTATACTGGAACTACTGTATACTCTGACTACTAGGAAAGGAAAAATCTGTGCCATACTTACCTGTATCATACTGTACTTACAATACTACAGTACTATACCATACTACCTTCCTGATGCTTGCCCATTACGCGCGATCACAATGGGCAACACAGTCGCAATATGGTCAATATATTTATTGCATCGTTCCACGGTGAGTACATCGTTCCAAAAACTCAGTATGCCTTTCGCCAACTCATCCTTTTTGGAGGGTTTCGCGACTTTTCGGATATGGTCCTTCAGCCAGACCATTTAGATCGAATTGAATTCTGGTGATCTGTCATTGGAAAAAAAGGACAATTAGTTTAAGAGATACAGTACACAGTAAAAACAGTGGGGAAAAAATGAGACACGGTTACCGCACTTACTCCTCTGGCGTCTTCACCCAGTTGATACTGCGCTCAAGGATATGCGCTGTTGATGCAGTGTGCTTCGGATCATTGTCCTGGTAGAAACGGTGACCATCCGGGAACTCGCGTGTGATGTATTCCACAATCTCAGGCACAATTTTGTCTTGGAAGATAGCTTTATTCATGATTCCTATAACAAGAAAAGAAAAGTGCTCAAAAAACTGCACACTAGTACAGTACAGTGCATAAGGCAAAAGCGTGTGACTTATTTTACCTTCAAAGATGACAATGCATCCTGGTCCATGCCTAGAGATGGCACCCCACACATGCATCTTCACTGGGTGTTTTGGACGCGGCTTCATAGATATGCGACCTTTTTTGTGGAATGCAAAGGTGACAAATCTCTCCAGCGAAACAGTAGACTCGTCAGTGAAGATGCAATCCTGGAAAGTTTCTCCACTGTCGATCCATGCCTGGGCCTGGACCACTCTCTTGATTTTGTTAACGTCCCTTATCATGGGGTACGCTCTGTAATGACAAGGAATAAATAATTTTAGAGGTACAGTACAGTTTCTTAAACAACACTTTTACCTCCTGTATTGTCCAATACTAACCTCACACGTCCATATTTCCATCCAATTCTGCGTCTCATCTTCTTTATGCCGGTCTCGGATACAGTGAGATTGTGATTTTCCTGCAGAGTGTATTTGACACTTAATGCACTTTTCTCATCATTCTCCTTACTTATTTTGTCGACCAGAAGAGTTGTCTCCCTACAATGTACAGAAAAACAACAATCCGGTAAGTTACAGTGCAGTAAGCCACAAGCACAGCACATCATTTGCAGTAAAAATAGTATACAGTGAGATATTGTTCTATTAATATGCAGCAATATAAAAAATATACATATACCGTTGTTATATAAATATTCTGAAATAACTATAAAATTAGATACAGTAGATCTACAGTACACAGTATTTTGTTCTATTAATATGCAGTAAATAAGGTTAGTTTGGCAAGATCTATCCTTCATAAATCCATGCTGACTATTACTAATAATTTTGTTTTCCATTAGATATTCTTGAATATTATCCCGTATTAAACCTTCAAGTAGTTTCCCTACTATTGTAGTCAGGCTTACAGGTCTGTAATTTCCCAGTTGTGATCTAGCTCCCTTTTTAAATATAGGCACCATATCTGCTTTACGCCAATCTTGTGGTACTGAGCCTGTGGAAATGGAGTCCTTGAATATTAAATATAAAGGTTTTGCTATTACTGAGCTTATCTCCTTGAGTACTCTTGGATGTATGCCATTGGGGCCAGGTGCCTTATTAACTTTAATTTTTTCAAGTCGCTTATGAACTTCTTCCTCAGTTAACCAATTGTTCATTAATATGGAGGTTGTGGCTTCCTCCTGCGGCACTACTATTGAACTTGATTCTTCCCTGGTAAACACAGAGGCAAAGAATTTGTTTAATACCTCAGCTTTTTCCTTATCTCCAATAATCTGCCTACCCATCTCACACTGAAAGGGTCCTATATTTTCTTTTCTCATTTTTTTTGTTATTAAGGTACTTCAATTTTTTTTTAGGGTTGACCTTACTTTCTATTGCAATCCTTTTTTCATTACCCATTTTGCTAATTTGATTGCCCTTTTGCAATTTTTGTTATATTCCTTATAATTCTGATACAATGTCTCTGTCCCTTCTGACTTAAAGAATCTAAACGCCTTCCTCTTCTTGTCCATTTCCTCCCCTACCTGTTTATTTAGCCACATTGGTTTTGACTTATTTCTTTTATACTTATTACCCAAGGGTATACATGGATAAGTGTGCTTTTCTAACAATGTTTTAAAGACTGACCATTTATCTTCTACATTTTTCCTGCAAAAACATCATCCCATTGTATTACTGCTAGATTAGACCTCAGTTTATTAAAATCTGCCTTTCCAAAGTTGAAGGTCTTTGTTGAACCCAAGTAATCTGTTTTTTGATAATTTATTTCAAATGAGACCATGTTATGATCACTGTTACCCAAATGTTCCAGGACTTGAATATTTGTTATTACTTCTACATTGTTTGATATGACCAAATCCAGAACTGCCCCTCTACTGGTTGGTTCCTCAATAATTTGGGTCATATAATTGTCTTTAAGCACCCCCAAAAACCTGTTTCATTTTGTTGTAATGCTAATCTCATTGCCCCAGTCTATGTCTGGATAATTAAAATCCCCCATTATGCAAACATGACCCAGATTTGATGCCTTCTCCATTTGCAAAAGTATTTTAGCTTCCTCAATCTCACAGATATTTGGTGGTTTATAGCATATTCCCACAAACATTTTCTTTATACTTTTACCTCCACTACTAATTTCTATCCACAAAGTCTCTACATTTTCCCTTCATAGACATCATCCCTTATAATAGGTTTTAGATCCGGTTTAACATATAAACATACTCCACCTCCCCTTCTATTTGTTCGATCCTTCCGAAAAAGGGAATAACCCTCTACTGTCCAGTGATGAGTTTCATCCCACCATTTTTCAGTAATGCCTATGATATCATACTGCTCCCTTGGAGCTATTAATTCAAACTCCCCCGTTTTATCTGTCAGGCTTCTTGCATTAACAAGCCTGCATTTCAGTTTTTTTTCAGCCTGTACTATTATCTTATCTGCTCCTTCCTTTCTGCGCCCACTTTGTTTAGTCTTTAGAAGTTTTCTAGTATTATTTGTATTTACTATGGGTGTCTCACTGCTTGTCAAACTTGCACTTGCCCCCATTCTACCTTCATACCACCTTGTATCCTCCTCTATTCCATTTAGTTCATTATCTGTTTCATTCCCCTCCCCCCTCCATCCTAGTTTAAAATCTCCTCTAACCTTTTTAGCATTCTCCCCGAATAAAGAATAAAGTGTGTCGGTGCAGTATGTATTTACTGTATTTATTGTGATTCATGTATTTAAAATGGGCATTGATAATAGTAATTTTGCCCATTACTGTATTGTATGAGTTAGGGGGGGGGGGCGGTATGTGTGTTGTATATTGCAATGTTTACTGGGGGCAATTGTCCCCAATAAACATTCTATTGTGCCTTAACCCCTTCATTGCTTTAGCGGATAGCCGCTAAGGTAATGAGGCTGTTTTAATGTATTTTTATTAATAGTGTGCGGGAGCAGCTCAGGTCCCCTGAGCTGAACCACATTGATTTCTGGCTCAGAGACACCCTGCTTCCCGAGTTACAGGCCCCGGTTTGGGGCGTCGGTGCCATTGTTGCCGCCATCTTTATAGTGTCCACGTCGCGTCTTGGACACTATAAAGATGGCGGCGACACTGGCCTCTGATGCCCCATACCGGGGCCTGTAACTCGGGAAGCAGGGGTCTCTGAGGCAGAAATAAATGCGGTTCCGCTCAGGAGACCCCCTGCTCCCACACACTATTATTAAAATGTACATTAATGCAGCTTCATTACCATAGCAGATATCCGCTACGGTAAGGATTTATAGTAGTGTAGATGTGCAGGGGGTCTCCATTGCTGAACCGCATTGGTTTCATCCTCGAGGACCCCCTACTTCAGGAGATACAAGCCCAGTTATGGGGTGCCGGTATCCCCTGCAGAATTTAAATGTACCGGTCACGTGACGCGGAAGCTTTAAAAGCGCAGGGGATACCGGCACCCCTTAACGGGGCCTGTATCTCCTGAAGTAGGGGGTCCCTGGACCTGAAACCAATGCGGTTCAGCTCCGGAGACACCCTGCTCATGTACACTATTATTAAAATGTATTTATTTTGTGTACGATCGCCTTTAACAGCCTTGCATGGAGATGCAGAATCTCCATGCAACTGTTACAGGCGGCTTTTTTTTCCTATCAGCTATCGTACGTGAAGTTTCAGTGCGCTAGCAGAGGGAAAAAACATTGCACGCACGATAAGCCAGATTTTGGCACGTCCGATAGAAAATGGGCTCAAGGCCTTAGTGAATCGCGCCTCCGGCTTCAATTTTTATCGGACGCGCAATTTTTTTTTCAGCCAAGAGCGAAAGCTCGGAGCTTAGTGCATAGCCCCCTTAGTATTAAATGTTTCAATTTGTTCTTCTATTTCATGCATGCGGTTATTTAAAATGTCACAGTTTTAATTTTTTGGGGTTTTTGTAGAAACAACATGCAACTTTTCAACTTTGAAAACTATTAAGTTATTCTCATCATATTTCTTATTTTGTTTTTTCTTTACCTGTGGTCAGTAATTTCTTACCAATCACTTGGTTTTCTTTGTGTACTTTGTCCCACAAAGAACACCATAATTCTGCGTCCGAAGACTTGTGAGGTAAGAAATTAAACACGATATTACTGTCATCTGCAAATGTTTTAATACATTCCATACTAACATTTTACTGGTTGCCGTGTCTTGTCGCAACTGAATGAAACAACAACAAAAAAAAAAGTCAACCTCCCCACATCTGTGGAGATTCTTCACACTACTTTTCACAGCTGCTATTTTCCATTCGCCCCCGAGGTGAATTACTGTAAAAGCTTCTTCCAATCTGATTTTAGTATATTCCTTTTTAAAGCCTTGGATTTTGGATTTCCAATCTTTCCAGCAATTCTTCCCTCTGATTCAAGCTGAAGAAATCTGATGACATTTTATACTGGTGTAGCCCTTTTTCTGGACACCTACCTAAGGGACTACTGATCGCTGTCTAACACCTGTGGCTCCAGGAGATCTGAGCCTCCGCTAGCTGGGAGCCTGGGGTAATACTCACTCATTTACATAGCGCAGCGCCTCCACTTACCCAGGATCCCCATTATGAAAGATTTACCCTGGGCAAGAAACATACCATACATTGCGGGGCAACCAATCTTTACTACGTTTGTCTGTGTCACCTCACTGATCACATAACATGCATGTATATATATATAGGTATATCACAACAGTGACCTCACTCATAACACATAATAACTGGCTCTTATACTAAAGTGGCTCGGCCACACCCCGAGGGGAATATCGTCCTGTACAGTCGTGGCTCCGCCACGCTCTCATAGAGTATGTCCTTGTGAAACTTAGGTAGAATATTGTCTATCCGCTAGCCACTTGCTAGTGTCTGTCAAAGTTAATACTAAGGCGGGATCAGCGCCTGATGACCGGTGTCGGTGCACTTGCTGTATACAAAGTACCTCCCGGTCACGGCGGTGACCGCACCTCTTCTCAAAGGGTCCGTCGCATCCGGCCCAGACCTTCCGATGTCGCACGGCTCCACCGTCTGAGCCCAGACAGCAGTATCCGTCCACAACTCCGTGCGCTTGAGGTCTTTCTAAGGTGACAATATCTGTCCACTACGGGCGTCCCTACAGTACCGCAACCTACGGTGACGCGGGGAATACTCCTATGGATCTGGGGATAGTGTCTGGCCTAGGCAGGCGGGTCACGGACCCTCTGCTCTCGCACTACCCGTTTTTGCACTGTCCAACTCGCTTCTGCTAGCGTGGTCTCTCCCCCACGCTTCCTGTTCTCCTCCCCTTCCAACCCAGCCTGTTCATTGGCTCCTAGCGTCAGCTGACTCCTCCAGGGTTCGCGGGGGTTATAGTTCAGTACAGAGCCCTTTCTCATTGGCTCGCTTTTCGCGCGCGTCCAGAGCGCATGCGCAACCTTTCCTCTAGGCCAGTGACCTCGCAACATTGCGCAACAATATGGCGGCGCCCTGTACCAACTTGCCGGCGCGGAACCCGCCGTACAATGCACACATACACGGTGTATTAACACATGATTATATTCTCCCCTCCCCAGAATCCAACATCCCCGCTTGGCTATACTACATAACATATATACAAAAGAACAGATCACGGTACATCCCCTCTGTCTTAGATTAGGTTACACATCTCATTGAACATTACCACTACTGAATGCATTCTATGCCGAGCCCACTGCTGAGCCTCATAATGGGGTGCCCCGAATTGATCGTAAGCCATTCTCATTGGAGGTTGACTAGTTCTTTGGCTTCGCCGAGGTTGTTCTTCATCTGCTTCCTCTGAGGAGTATCCAGTCTCAACTGGCATTTCCATTTCTGCCCTTGAGGGGTTCCTTGGATCTACAAAGTCTCTCTGTGGTACAAAGCACGGGCTCTGCGGGTCTAATGGCTGGCTCATTGAAGTCAGTGGATCTGTCGTTGGACCAAGGGGCCCTTTACCCGTAGCTCCTTCGGGAGATGCCCCCGCAGCCGGAAGGCCCCTTTGAGAGGTTCCCTCCATAAGATTCTCAGAGGTGGCATTTATTACAGTCTCTAGGCCATCCTCTGTGTTTTCAGTTTCTCCATCCATTGATACAGTGGGTACCTCCAATTCGTTGTCCCCTACTTGAGGTATGGGGAGTAGGTGATTCCTATGCCACATCTTCACCCGGCCTTCGGAGTCCTTGATACGGTATACTGGGAGGCCAGGCATCTGTGACTCTACCTCATACACCCCTTCTCTCCATCGATCGGCCAGTTTATGCTTTCCGGGGATGCCTAGATTACGTAAGAGAACAGCATCCCCCGGGCGGATTTCCTTATGTCGCACTTTGTGGTCATAGCGTCTCTTGTTACCCGCATTTAGTTGGGCCGCCGTCCTTTCAGCCAATTTATAGGCCTGCTGTAGACTATCCCGCAACCTCTGTACATAACGAAAGTGCGTTCTGTTGGATACCCCATCGGTAGATATCCGCAGTCTCACATCCACAGGTAATCGGGCTTCTCTCCCGAACATCAGGAAGTACGGCGTATACCCGGTAGACTCATGTCGGGTACAATTATAAGCATGTACCAATGTCTCTACATGCTTGCTCCATTCTGTTTTCTGGGAGCCTTTTAAGGTCCCTAACATGTCCAGCAGTGTGCGGTTGAACCGTTCGGGCATAGCATCCCCCTCTGGGTGGTACGGGGTGGTCCGTGACTTAGCTATGTTTAGTAACTTTAGCAGTTCCTTAATGAGAGTACTCTCGAAATCTCTGCCTTGATCAGAGTGGAGTCGGTTCGGTAATCCATAATGAATAAAGTATTTCTCCCACAAGACTCTGGCCACGGTCACTGCCCGTTGATCTTTGGTAGGGAACGCTTGTGCGTACCTTGTATAGTGGTCTGTAATCACTAGTACGTTACCGATGCCTCGGGTATCGGGCTCAATACACAGAAAATCCATGCACACCAAATCCATAGGGCCGGAACTTTTCAGATGGGCCATGGGGGCCGCTCTTGTGGGGAGTGTTTTCCTCTGTAGGCAGCGGGTACACCTTCGGCAATGTCTTTCCACTGACTCTCTCATTCTTGGCCAATAGAACCGGTCCCGAAGTAGCCCGAAGGTCTTGTCAACGCCCAGATGGCCATGATCATCGTGAAGGGCCCGGAGAACCATATTTCTCAGACGCTCAGGCAAGAATAGTTGTCGCCGGTCGGGATGATTGTGATATGGAATTACCCGGTACAATAGGCAATTGTCCAGTTCGGACTTCCCGAATTCATTCAACAGTAGCTTCACCAGTTCTTTGGGGGCTTGCTTAAGGATAGAGGGGTTCTCTTGCTGCACAGCTTGACGAGCTAGTTCCACCACTGGGTCTTGGGTCTGGTGTTGCACCAATTCTCTCCAGGAAATGATTTTATCTTCGGTAATATTCATTCCTTCTCGACCTTGATAGGCCCGGGGAATGGCTCGGGAGTGGCACCCTAAGGAATCAGCGACTCTTAGCTCTGAGAACGCCACCTGATCGTTAACTACGGCTGCTACTGAGCATAGGGCACGTATTCCAGGCCCCGGGATTTCCTCCCATACTTCCTCATCCGTAGTGGATTGAAGCCCCGGCCTTCGTGACAGAGCATCGGCCCCCACGTTGGTGGGCCCGGGTTTATACTTGAGGTTGAAACTATAGTTGGCCAGGGCTGCCAGCCACCGGTGTCCGGTGGCGTCTAATTTGGCAGATGTGTTAATGTAGGTCATTGGGTTATTGTCCGTTCGCACCTCAAACTGTACTCCATACAAGTAGTCGTGTAATTTGTCCACCACCGCCCATTTTAGTGCCAAAAACTCCAGCTTGTGGACAGGATAGAAGAAAAAAATGTGTGATGCTCTCAAGACAATTGTGTAGTTTAAAAAAATATAATGAATTGGAAGACAACCTGTTCATATAAATATGTCCTATTGGATCAGGTAATCAGCTATCCCACAAGGCAATGAGGTAAGGATAGTTACCAATTGATGATCCCTGGATATTGATTGAGGCAAAGCTGGAATGGACTCACTTGGGAAAGCAGATTCCACGATGAAGAGAAAGTCCTTGTAGATATCCAGCACCTCCAGGTTGAATGTGCCTCCGTTGTAGAAATCTTCACAGAAAGGGAGAGGGAAAAGAACGGAGCACTATCTCCAATGCTGTAAAAAACAGCCAATAAACCACAGGGTATGCGTTCCCAAAATAAAGCTATTTAATGGGTCAAAAAATCAGTTACAAAGCACACCAACGCGTTACAGACCTTAGTGGTCCTTTATCAAGGATAGTTCTGTTCACTGGGGGTCAAGCTTCGGCTCGCGTACGCCACGGGGCGAAGCCCGGTGTCGTATTTCTGGTGCAGCACTGCTCCTAGTCCGCTAAGACTGGCGTCCACGTGTAGGACGTATTCACGATCAGGATCAGCATAGGCCAGTACTGTGGCCTGGGTGAGACTGGCTTTCAATTTCAGGAACGCTTGTTCACAAGCAGGGGTCCACTTTTTCCCAAAAGGCGTTTGTGCCGTGACCTTTTTCCGGTCCGTATCCTCAGGATAAACTTTGAAAAGGTTATTCAGGAGTTTGTCTATACTTGAGTAGCCTTCCACGAAGCGCGGGTAATAGCCACAAAATCCTAAAAAGGAACGCAGTTCTTGAACGTTGCAGGGCCTGGGCCAATTCACTACAGCCTCTATCTTCCCTGGATGGGTGGACACCCCTTCAGCGGACACAATGTGGCCCACGTATGTCACGGACGGCCGACAAAACTTGCATTTGTCCAATGACAGTTTGAGGCCCTCCTTCTGAAGTCGATCCAACACCTTCATCAATCGTTCCTCGTGCTCCTCCAAGGTTTTCCCGAACACTATAATGTCATCCAAGTACACTAGGCATTCTTGTGGGTTCATGTCTCCCAGGGTCCGTTCCATCAGCCTCTGGAAGGTGGCAGGGGCTCCGCAGATCCCTTGTGGCATGCGGGTAAACTGGTAGAACCCTAATGGACAGATGAAGGCCGTCTTCTCCTGGTCTTCCGGATCCATTGGCACTTGGTAGTACCCTGACCTCAGATCGAGCACACTGAGCCATTTACTCCCCGTCAAGGCGTTCAGAAGGTCCTCGATTCGTGGCAGCGTATACTGATCGGGGACCGTGTGGTTGTTCAGTGTTCTGTAATCCACACATAGACGGACCGTCCCATTCTTCTTACGGACTACCACGATGGGCGAGGCGTAAGGGCTATGGGATCCTTGCACGATACCAGCTCCCTCCATTTCGGCGAGTAACCTTCTCACCTCTTCCACGTCTCGGGGGGCTAGGCGGCGGCAGCGTTCCCGGAATGGGGTAGCGTCATTCATTCGAATGGTATGACGGGCACTGCGACTGCACCCCACATCCATATCACTCGTGGAGAATACTCTTCGTCGTTCTTGTAGCTGGGCCTGCAGTCTCTCTCTCCATTCTTCCGGGAGCGGGGAATCTCCGAAGTCAAAATCCAACGGGGAGTCGGTAGCAGGGGTAGTGTCCGCTGGCCGTCCTTTCAGGGCCTTCTCCTCAGGTATTACGGGGTATATTCTACCCAGTAGCTGTCGGCGATCAATGCTCATGGGATACGGGGAGATATTCTGCACATACACCCAGGTTCGGTCCGGGATTTTCCAGGGCCATTTCTTTACAGAGGCTAACACCTCGTAGCCTAGCCGCTGTTCATCTTGTGTCACACTCTCCAAAGAGAAAAACTGATGCTCCGGTCGTCGGTCTGGGTAGTGGCAGGCCGCGATCATCATCCTTCCTTCTCCGGGGGGAATTTGAGTCAGTCCCCACTCTTGACTATATAGCATCCCATGCTCCTCCTCAGTCGCAATTTTACCGCAAGCCTCTTGTAGTACTGGACACGTAGCGAGGGCTAGCAGCGGGGCCTCGCCCGCTTCTTGCAAGTACATGCGGATCACCGCGCGCACAATGTCGGTGTTGGTCCCCAAGATTATCGGAGCGCTGGGGTGATTTTGAGGTTCGGGACACACTAGGGCTTCCACTTCCATGGGGTGATGTTTACCAGTGTTCAGCTGTGGAATGTCCAAATGCACCTTCACTACTCCATCGATGGGATAATCTTCGTGACTCAACCCCCTTAAACGTAAGGCATCAGCAGATAACAGCGGCAACCGGTGTAAGTGTTGATCATAGAAGGGCCTATACACTATGGTCACCTGGGACCCCGTGTCCAACAATGCCGAGGCGTAGATACCCTCAATGACTACCCGAACAATGGCAGCGGGTCCAATTCGATTGTTCGTGGAAGGCTGGGCTCTGGCGCCGCCGTCTTGGGGGGTGCACGGCATCGATTGAGCCGGCCGGGACGCCATTTTCCGTAGGGAGGGACAGCGGGCCCGAAGGTGTCCCATCTTCCCGCACGCATAGCACTGGATTTGGCTGACGTAGGTTTCATTTCGCCCGGGCGGTGAGCTTCGCCCCGACATAGGGCGAGGCCGGGCCGCTATCAGCGCCCCTGCGTCATCTGTGTCAGGATCCCCATGCTCGGACACTTCGGCTTTCGGTTCCGACTTTTTGACATCCTTGCTTCCTTGTGAGGCCTTTTTCCCTGGGGTTAGGTCACGCCCCAACAGCACTGTCTCGTGCGCTTGGACACGGTCCATTAGATCATGGAACGTCAAGGCTTGTCCGGGCGTTAGGCAGCCACTGACACGTACGGACACTGGATGCAGGGGCAGGAGCCCCCTCAACAGCTGGGTAGTGCGCAGTCCGTCGGCATCCACCTTCGGTACCACGCCTTTTCTCACCATAGCCCACAAGTCCAGATGCAGACGTCTGAGGAAGTCGGACACCATCTCTCTCTCTTTCTGAGCCAGAGCATGAAATTTTGCCATCAGCGCATAGGTATCCACAGGGGCCCCATAGGCCTTCGTCAGGCAGTAAATGAGGTCCGCCGCATCAGCATCCGGGTGGTCGTCCCGGTAGTAGTGCACCATGTGGGACGCTAGGGGTCGCAGACACTCAACGATACGCTGCCTCCGGACCGCGTCCGTGCAGGTCCACTCAGGCAGTACCTGTTCCGTGTGATCCAGCCATTCTTCTATCCAAACTTCTCCTTGAGGCGTGGGCTTATCACCCGAGAATGCCTTTAACTTCCGGTATTGGAGGGACTGGGTGGAGTGGTGAATGGCTGCGGCAACCGCTGGAATAGAGGCATCGTCCTGTAGACTACCTCCAACTGAGGGATAGGCGTCTAACCTTGACATACTGAGTCTATTTAGCGCGGGCCTCAGGATGGAGGGGGTGAATGAAGGGCCCAGGCTCAGTGCCGCAGGCCATCGAGGGTTCAAACTACTGTCAGGGGTGCGGTCGGGGCCACCGGCAACGGCACCTAACGCTGGGAGGTATTCCCTCTATGGGGTGGAAGCGGCCAGCGGTTCGGTGGGGTCCACTTGCACTATGGGACAGTGTACGCCAGGAGCCTCCGGCAGCAATAGTATCCGGGGCAGCGCTTCGGGACATATATCCCGTTCAGTGACGTATAAGACCCTGCGCCATATCTGGTCCCGGTCGTAAAAATGGTCTTGCACTCGGGCAGTGTCCATGAGTGGGAGTTTCCTGACATGGTCAGTTACAGTGCCTAAGGAGATAGCGGCGGGGACATGCCCCAGGCCGAAAACACGGTTCAGGGGAATCTCATGCCGCTGGGCCCACTTGCGCACCTCGAGCGGTGAGGGCACAGACATGATGTGTAAAGCTCGTTGCACAATTGAAAAAAAATGATTGGGGCACCCCAGGTCTAAGCTCTCAGCAGCGCCTCCATATGAAGCCCTTTTTCTGGACACCTACCTAAGGGACTACTGATCGCTGTCTAACACCTGTGGCTCCAGGAGATCTGAGCCTCCGCTAGCTGGGAGCCTGGGGTAATACTCACTCATTTACATAGCGCAGCGCCTCCACTTACCCAGGATCCCCATTATGAAAGATTTACCCTGGGCAAGAAACATACCATACATTGCGGGGCAACCAATCTTTACTACGTTTGTCTGTGGCACCTCACTGGTCACATAACATGCATGTATATATATATAGGTATATCATAACAGTGACCTCACTCATAACACATAATAACTGGCTCTTATACTAAAGTGGCTCGGCCACACCCCGAGGGGAATATCGTCCTGTACAGCCGTGGCTCCGCCACGCTCTCATAGAGTATGTCCTTGTGAAACTTAGGTAGAATATTGTCTATCCGCTAGCCACTTGCTAGTGTCTGTCAAAGTTAATACTAAGGCGGGATCAGCGCCTGATGACCGGTGTCGGTGCACTTGCTGTATACAAAGTACCTCCCGGTCACGGCGGTGACCGCACCTCTTCTCAAAGGGTCCGTCGCATCCGGCCCAGACCTTCCGATGTCACACGGCTCCACCGTCTGAGCCCAGACAGCAGTATCCGTCCACAACTCCGTGCGCTTGAGGTCTTTCTAAGGTGACAATATCTGTCCACTACGGGCATCCCTACAGTACCGCAACCTACGGTGACGCGGGGAATACTCCTATGGACCTGGGGATAGTGTCTGGCCTAGGCAGGCGGGTCACGGACCCCCTGCTCTCGCACTACCCGTTTTTGCACTGTCCAACTCGCTTCTGCTAGCGTGGTCTCTCCCCCACGCTTCCTGTTCTCCTCCCCTACCAACCCAGCCTGTTCATTGGCTCCTAGCGTCAGCTGACTCCTCCAGGGTTCGCGGGGGTTATAGTTCAGTACAGAGCCCTTTCTCATTGGCTCGCTGTTCGCGCGCGTCCAGAGCGCATGCGCAACCTTTCCTCTAGGCCAGTGACCTCGCAACATTGCGCAACAATATGGCGGCGCCCTGTACCAACTTGCCAAAGTCATTTAACCATCATATCTTCTTCCTTGATATGACATTTCTGCATTCAATTTTGTCACATACTGTAACAAAACATTTATTTTCCTGAGTATGTCACAGATGTAAGTACTGTATACAATATTCAGATTCTTACATGTGCTTTCAAAGATGACTCTGTACTTTCTTTCTTTCTCTCTGGATGGAATCCTCTCTGTCCTTAGTTAGCTAATCTGACAATTCTGCCCAGTGTTTATGCAGAGAAAAACTAGATAAGCAGATATTCTATTCTAATATTATATCTGAATAAGGCATCATCATGTGCCTCAGTCTAAGTCACATAGACTCAGATAATGTATCTTTCAAATAAGGACCTAAACACAAACTTGTATCACTTGAAGAAGTCATCACCTCTTAGTCCCAAATTGTCACATAACTTTTTCATACCAACGGTTATTGTAATATAATTTATTACATTGTTATCTTTGGAAGTTAGCCAGATTGTTTACTTTTAAATAACCTGTGCAGCAACTGTCTTTATTAATCACTCAAAAGAAGGATAGCAGGGGTAAGGGATATTGTATCATACTTTTTACGTAACTTTTTGATTTCTCATTGTTATAAATGATATACAGTATAGAACATAATAAAACCAGTATGCACTATTACTACATCGATATATACATATACTGTATATGCAGCCCGGTATCCCTGTTGGCCCCAAGACCCCCTTCTTACCTCCGTTAAGGTTGCGGGGTGCGGGAGGTGCTGTGGGGGCTGTTGTAGGCGAGCCGGTCGCTGGGAACTTGCGGCACACCCGGCTAGCGAGGGCCGCTTTTTGGAAATGTGTGCGCATGCGCAATAGCGATCGGGAGTTGCGGCGGCCATTCTATAGTTGCGCATGCGCAGTGCATGAAGGCAGAGGCGGCCATTATCGTAGGAGCATTCCCAGGGAAGGCTCTGTGTGGGACTACAAGTCCCATGAGCCTCAGGGAGTTGGTATACCAGGTGGTCACAGCAGCCAATGGGGTTATCAGAACTCTCTGCTCTCTGATATTGACACATTTTGCGCGCTGAAGAAAACAGGCAGTTGGTGACAGTTGAAGCTGGAAGCAGGTTAGAGGAGGTTGCAGGTACAGGGAGCAGTAGCCCCTGTACTAGGCTAGGTAACCCCCATAGGCTCCAGATAAGTACTATCATTACCCCCAGCTTGTGGTTGCTTCAGGGACAGGCCCTAAGTAAGGAAACTGCCCCTTTAGCTATTTGATGAGATCAGGATACAGCTCATCTGTTGCACAGCCCTGATCATTGGGTCTGGGATCAGATTCCCTCTGAATAGAGACTATCTTCGTGGAAGATCACGCCAAGCGGTGACGGCGGCCTGCGGACTGGGACCAGCCCACGGTACAGATGGTACGGTGATATTATCCACGCCAGAATTCACCCCACGCGTAGGCGGATGCAACGGCAGATCAGACGGATCCCCTTCTGTTATTCTGTGGTACCCGGGCAGGTACCTATTGCAGTGCACTAACACTCCACGGGATAGCGCTATCTCCAACACTTTGGGTGGGCCTGGACATAAGGGAAAGGGACATCAGGGAATTGGTGCCCAGCACCCAGATACATGTTGGTATGCGGTGGGGTGAATTGCTATATGTATGGTCTTATGTATTTTACTGTGTGGTACAGAGTACCGAGTTATTGCTTATAGTAAAGGTTGCTAGCATATATTGTGTGCGTGCATTACTATTATTATTGTTCCTGTAAGCGGACCATCCTGTTGGGATACTTTACTGGTGGAGGCGCTGTATCCAAAGAATCAGGTAACCCCAGGCTCCCAGCGGCGGAGGTTCAGGCCTTCTGTGAGCATCAGGTAATGCACCATACACGGTAACACAGGTGTATTTCCACATATGCCATAATCAGTAGGACTATGTAGGTTTAACAGCACCTAAAACCATTTTAATCACTTTATCCTATTATACTTGTGATTTCACTTAATAGTATCATGTTGGAAAAGCATACACTAAAATGCTATGCAAAGGAAAGCTATAATATGTAGCAGAGTTTACAGAATAAAATGCCTCTTTAAATTTCTCACAGTGATATTTCATTTCTGTGACATGTCATCTCTGGCTATATCAGCTGAAATTCTGAAATAGAAAATGACAAGATACAGCAAAGCAATTTACCCTATGCCTTGGCAATTTCAACAGACACGGCTCACTAAAAACGAAAACAAGGAAAAATGTTGTAAACATACGATTTTTACAAGAAAAAGTTATAGAATGATTTTGTAACATACTGATATGATTCAAGGTCCATGCAGGGCATTATTGTATCTTTTTGTTGTAAGGCTGTCACACGCATCAGATACTAACTCTTTATGCTGGTAATAGCCATTGGTGGGTAAGTGAATTTGTTATTTTCATCACAAAATATGCACCAGTTTTTTACATTTTACTTCAATTTATATAATTATCAAAATTAGTGACAGTAGAACATACCACCTGTGATTTTGTAAACAGCTTATGTATATTCCTATAAAGTAATTGCATGTAGCTATGATCTTATTGGAGTGTGACTAATATATAAATAGTAGCACATTGTTGAAAGTGACTACTTGTAAAAATTGCACATCTACAGTATCTGAAGATATCAGTAAAATTATACCATTAATAAACAATGTACAAAAAAACCTTAGCACAATACAAGTTTTAAAATAAATACATTGGAACTCTCCCAAACACTAGTTATATTATGAAACTAGTTGAAAAATCCCAGATGTGTATATCAGTGTGGACCTCCCATGAAATTCAATCCATATTGCAAATATATAAAAGTATGTGTGTTAGGTAGCACTCCAGATGATAGGGATAATAAGAGAAATATTATTCTGATGTTGTGGTGCACGAGAACAGGGAGGAACATCAACCCCCGCCCCCCCAAAAATATACAAAAGATTCTCAGAACAGAATCCCAAAAAAGGATCAGACGGTTTAAAGAAAATATTGAAAATTGATGCAATACACAAATGCCCCCAATAGAGGCATGGAGAGTATGTCTCACAAAACAGAGCTAAACAGTGACAAAAATAGGGAGAGAGGGGGGAAGGAGAAGAAACAAAAGGGGAATGGAGAACACACAAGCAAAAAAATAAAAACTACATAAAACAAATGTAAAAGATCAGGTAATATAAACAAGGGGGCAACGTTTTGGGGCCTAAATCGCCCGTCCCCACAGACCTTTTGAGTCTATGGTACTTCCCTTATGTACCTCCATCCAAAAACCGCTCATCTAAATCTAGCATAAATGTAGAGATATGTTAACTAAATAAACCTGTAATAACCGTTCTTTAACAAAGAGATAACTACAAGGTATATCTAGAAACTCAAAATCAAAGAAATGTAGCACCCAGAGATACAATGTAAATCATATAATGGATCCTGCAATGCTGAATGTAACCCTCTATGGCTAAAGAATGTGACCTCTGGAGTACCAAAATTACTCCTAATGTAACTAACTGCTGTACTGCAGGAAAATACCCTATAGAGCAAATCATGATGGTCTAACAACACCAATGCTGGACAAAACGGCCACACACAAAAGTCCTGTACAATAAAGAATGGCTAAAATAGCAAGAGAAAATAACGTTACGAATTCTCAGTGCTTTGTGGTGTCAAATGCTGTCTGGCAGTCATCTGCAGCAGTCTGTTATCAGTAGAATTGTATGGCACTCTGGAAACCTTGCTGCCATGGAGTGACGATACAGTATAATTCACCATGACAAGTTTTTTTCTTTAGGCCATTTGAACACCAATAGATGGACCTACAGGGATCACAATAAGAAGGAAAAGAAGTGGCATTAATCAGATAAGGGAAAAAAGAGGTCTCCACAGTACTGAACTTAGCTCATTATTCTTTTTTTTATAGAAGTTGAGCTTCATTCAACCTGAATATTTTGATTAATTTGAAGTTGGTACATAATTTTTATTTAATAATGATAATGATAAACCTCCCAGACATAACCAGGCTAATATTTAGAATAGAAGTCTGTATCTCTTGAACAAACTATTAAAGAGATTCGTGGACCTCCTTGACTTAATAATCTCAGAGGTATGGTCCCTGATGACCTTATTGATGATAAAAGGGAATTGTAGAAAAATGTAATATTGGGTAGTGGGGCAAAGCATCTGGCATCATAGACTTATTGAAGGAGCGTCGGCCCAGGGCAGCATACTATGTTATTTTACAGCCAAAAAAGTACCATGTACAACCATGCATTTTGGCGGAGCGAATCAACCACCACTCTGGGCAACATAATGCTGTTTTAAACAGAAAAAAAAACCCCACACTGCGATGTCCCTGACTATTTTAAAAAGCAACCCAAAGTGGTGGGCTCAATCCAAGAGGGCGCCTCGAGCTGCTCTTATTCTGAGCTTTATGATGACCCAAGACAATGGCCTTCCACTTAGAGTATAATTTAGGAATATTCCTTTATCTTGAAGGCAGCCTTCCAATCAGAGCTACAAAATGCAGGGAAGGGTCTGAGAGGAGATCTAAACCATTTAGAGAAAGGAACAAGAGACCTAGAGGCCAAAATATTGGAAGTCTATAACTTGCAGGACGTGCACGTGGAGGAGATATGGGATATGAAGGCTAAAATAACAGAGTTATCTGAGGGCCAAGAGGACCAGGAGAGCAGGTAAGAAAGGAACAACATCCGAGTGAGGGGTATCCCCAAAGCTATGGATGATCTGGATCACTATCTGTTGAGGTTATTCATATCACTGCGGCCTAATCTGTTTGAGCCTCAGCTACTGCTTGACCGAGCTCACAGAGCTTTAGGTCCCAGGTCTACTAACCCAAATTGGCAGAGGTATGTAATTCTCTCCTTTCTCTGAAAGTAATGAAATTAAAGTATAATGGAGGCTGCAAGAAATAAAGATGGGGTTGTATTCAAGGAGCGCAAGCTGCAGTTCTTTCCTGACCACTCAACTATTACCCTACAGAAGAGAGCTGTTACAGTGGCACTGCATGGCGGAAGTATTAAATATTACTGGGGTTTGCCGTTTTTGTTAAGTAATATATCCCAACACTCGCTCAAGGACCCAGCAAATGCCCCTGACTTTGGTAAGGGTGGGCTTGTGACTCCTCAGGCCTGAGTCGCCTACTACAACAGATGAGGCAAAGGGGAAACCCACATAGAACACAGTGGGGCCTGCGTGGAGATATTTGCAGTCGAGAAAGTGATCAGCCTAGTTGGAGGACCTGGAACCTGATGTATGGATATGTCAGGACGATGGGGTCGAATTGGCAAACTCTCTATGGGTGGGGGTAGCAGCAGTTCCCTGAATGCGCAGTTGGAACTATACCCACCACATCATAATTGGACCTTGCGAGATGTGTCTACTCTTTTCCTAGGCTGTGCTGTCTGGACATGGGGTGCTCCTTTGAACACTGTGGTGTGGAACTGATATTTCCAATCATGTGGTAGGGCCCTGCTGACCCCTCATCTGTCCCGGGAGCTGGGCCCACAAACATTCCAAATGTTTTGTTATTATTGGGGGCAGTGGGGGTATTTTAATATTTGTTAGGGGGCGTGTAAGTATTTTAATATGTAGTGGGGGAGTGGAGGTATTTTAATATGTATTGGGGGTATTTTAATATGTATAGGGGCAGTGGGATATTTTAATATGTATTGGAGTAGTGGGGGTATTTTAATATATATTGGGGTAGCAGGAGTATTTTAACATGTATTACGGGGAGTGGGGGTATTTTAATATGTATGTGGCAGTGGGGGTATTTTAATATGTATGTGATAGTGGGGGTACTTTAATATGTATTGGGGGTATTTTAATATGTATAGGGGCAGTGGGATATTTTAATATGTATTGGAGTAGTGGGGGTATTTTAATATATATTGGGGTAGCAGGAGTATTTTAATATGTATTACGGGGAGTGGGGGTATTTTAATATGTATGTGGCAGTGGGGGTATTTTAATATATATGTGGTAGTGGGGGTACTTTAATATGTATTGGGGTTATTTTAATACTGTATGTATTGGGGGTATTTTAATATGTATTGGGGTAGTGGGGGTATTTTAATATGTTTTGGGGCAGTGGGGTATTTTAATGTATTGGTAGTGGGGGTATTTTAATATGTATTGGGGTAGTGGGGGTATTTTAATATGTATTGGGTGTAGCTGGGGTATTTTAATATGTATTGGGGGGTAGCAGGGGTATTTTAATGTGTATTGGGGGAGTGTGGGTATTTTAATATGTATTGGGGCAGTGGGGGTATTTTAATATTTATTGTGGCAGTGGGGGTATCTAATATGCATTGGGCGAGTGGGGGTATTTTAATATGTATTGGGGTAGTGGGTGTACTTTAATATGTATTGGGGAGCACAGGTATTTTGATATGTATTAGGGGGAGTGACGGTATTTTAGTATGTATTGGGGGGAGCAGGAGTATTTTAATATGTATTGGGGGGAGCGGTGGGCTTTTTAATATTTATTTTGCAAGGGGGATTTAGTGAGAGTTGGGTAATTGATGGAGGTGGGAGGAGTGAGAGGGGGTGAGTGAAGAAGAGGGAGTGAGAAGGAGGGGAGACAAATACGTGGGAAGAGCTGGGGAAATAGAGGGGGCTCGTGAGGTGTGAAATGGGGTAGGAGGCTCGCGATACCTCCGACACGGGGGGGGGGGGGGCTGTGGAGGGGGCCCGGACGTAACTCTAGTTCTGGGCCCCGGGAAATCTGTCTGTGGGCCTGGCTGTATGCAATTGTATGTATATACAGTATGCTGCTGTAATTGATTTAGATTTTCAAAATGACCCACTTAAAATGAATACAACATACTGTAAGCTCTATTTTTAAGACAGTACATTTAGTTGATTTAGATTGTAAGACATACAGTAAAACTCAACACAAGCAATTCTGTCTTGCAAGGCATTAAACTGACTTGAAATCTGATCCTGTACCATTAATCAATGTTGTGTCTTCTGTCTAAGAGAAAAATAAGTTCATTTAAAACCTAAGGCAAACTCTACATGGCATTCATTGATCTGACATTTATCGCTAAACTCCCTAAACAGGATGTTGCTGTGAAAGAGATTTCTGTGGCATAAGAAAGAGCTCAAGATGTCAAGATGAGAACGGGCAAATGCTCGAATAAACTCGGCCGCAGCAGTATCGCTAACAAACTTGAAAAATATTCTGTTTTTTAACTAATACTTTATTAAATTGAGTTCGTATAGTCTGTGCTATGGTTTCTCCCTCTCTTCTACTTTAAGTACTGTATACCCACACAGCGTCCTACCCAAGATGTCAAATTAGACAACACTGGATCCTTTCTACACACCTGAGCTTTGAGTGTGATACAGTATGCTCTATTTACTCATATCTAGGTGAGTATAATGTTTGAAGATTAATATAACGATCTCTACATTTTTCAGCAGCAATACTACTCTACAGTTTTCTTTTACTGATTTTTTGCATATTACGTATCCCCCTCCCTCATCCTGTTTGACAAATATTCTGGTCGCACCTTGTTGAAAATTACCTTGGCAATAGGATTTTCTATTCTTTTCTCTGTGGTTACAGTATGTAACTTTAGGACAGGTCTATTCAAGTGCGTCAATTAGGTGTAGGTACTGATTTCCAATTCACTCTGCCTGGACCGAAAATAATATCTGGCAGCAGCTTGATCATTTTCCCTCCTTCTGCTTCTCCATTCAAAATATGCCAAGCGGTAAAAAGTACATCACGTACCCTATTTATCTAACCTGATGAACTTTGTGTAAAGTTGACTTCTGTGAAAATTAAATTGTGCAGCCATAGTCCTGGAGTTAAGGTTCTACATTATATTAAAACCTTAAACCAAGTGCCCAGATTAACTGTTAGGTTATTAAAATCATGCTAGAGGCATAATTATTCATGTGAATCAACAGAAAATATATTTATTAACATTGCAAACCCAATGTCAATTTCTCCTGCTATGGTTCGTTACTGCCAAAAATGCATAAATCTAAAGGAGGATGGTTCTCACAGACAAATAAAATAAATACCATCAAATAGTATTACACATGCCATACATATTAGATGTAAGTATTTTAATTTGATGGCCCTAAGCCAACCCCACACATTTTTCATGACCACAACCTAAACTTTTCCTTAGGCTGCTTCTGTTGACCCACTTAAAGCTAATCTGCCTTAGAAGAGAAGTCCATGGAAATGAAGAAAGCGGTGCACTGCAAAAATTGTGGGGCTAAGCACAAAAATTATGATTGATAAATTCTTCTTTATTTAACTCGTGGCATCATAGAATTAAGTATAGAGCAAGTAACACTGACGTGTTTCACGCTTCTCAGCGCTTTATCAGATTGGATGTGTAATATTATTTTAATAAAAAATTGTATTATAACTTCAGAGATTAAATCTTCTTTACTTATGTATCATATACAGTATGAAGGTACTTTACAATGATTTTGTCTTGTGCGTTAGTCAATTTACTGTATGGGGCCTTGAGGGGAAATAGTAACGGCGTTATTTGGCACACATAAGAACAAGTATCAATTTTTGATTAGTCTATTTTTATTCACTTTTATCACATCAATTCAACCCCTATTTTTAAATAAGATCCGTGCATCAAATGCAATGAAACATAACTAGTTTTATCCCCCGTCCTGAATTAGAAACAAAAGTCTGTGCGACGCATACTGTAAATACAGCTATACATGTCGTACTTTACTGAGTCATATACCTGCTGAAACATGGGAAGCCGGGACTTTGTGGGGGATTGATTTCCTCTGATGACTCCTTTTTGTGTGATGTCAGTGTGGGTTCAACAAGAGTTTTCACAGCCAACACCCTCTCTCTACCTCCGGTACTTTTATCGGCCCTTTGATAGGGACAGGGTAGGAATAGGGTTAGGGAAACACTTTGACAAATGCTCCCCAATTCAGATGCTTTGAACACAAATGCCTTTTGTTTCTTTGTACATTGAAATAAAGTAGTCAAATATTTGCTTTAAAGAAGCAATCACCCCACAAAAAAATGAAATAAAAATGAAGTGATATCATAACATGATACTTTGTGTTGTGCTAATCTATTTCAGATGTTATAAAAAATCATTTGTTTAATGAGTTTTCACCTGTTTAATATTTCAATGATATCAGCTGTTACCATGACAGAGATTAAGGTGCAATCCCGTGTAGCCGATCAAGAAACAACATTTTGTAATAATGTCAATTGTTTTCTTAACCAAATGTAGCCCCGGTATCCATCAGGGGATTGTCAAATGCTGCAGCTTAGCCAATAGGGCAGCTGCAATTAGATAGATAGGATTATAGCAGCTTCAGAGGCTGCAGTTTACATGTTGCTAGGCAACCAGTGAAGCTGTGAGATGATGACAGTTAAGACAGTGTTTTGAAGAGTGTCAGTTGGAGCTGGGAGCTGGGTGAGTTAGGGTGTGTGTGTGCAGGGAGCAGTAGCCCCTGGCACTAGGCCTAGTTACCCCCTAAGTCCCGATAACTATTATCCTTGCCCCAGCTTGTGGTACTTTAGGGACAGGCCTTAAGTAAGAAATCTGCCCCTTTAGCTGTTTGATTAGACCAAGGAACCGCTCATCTGCTGCGCTGCCTGATCACTGGGACTGGAGAAGACCCCCTCTAGATAGAGACTATCTTCACGGAGGATTCCGCCACGCAGTGACTGCGGCCTGCGGACTGAAGACGGACCAGCCCCAAAGTATAGACGGTACAGTGTATGGTGATATTATCCATGCCGGAATTCACCCCATGCGTAGGCGGACAGCACGTCGGATCAGGCGGATCCCATTCTGTTATACTGCGGTACTCGGGTGCCGGAGCCCCGGGCAGGTACCTATAGTGGTGCACTAACACTCCACGGGATAGCGCTATCTCCAACACTTTGAGTGGGCTTTGACATAAGGGACATTAGGGAATTGGTGCCCAGCACCCAGGTACTTTGGGGACACCTATGTTGATATGTGGGCGGTGAACTTCTATATGTATAGTTATATGCCTATTACTGTGTGGTACAGAATACCAAGGTAATTAGTTATAGTAAAATGGTTGATAGCATATATTGTGTGCGTGCATTATTATTATTGTTCCTGTAAGAGGACCATCCCACCCCGTTGGGAACCCTTACAGGTGGAGGCGCTGTATCCAAAGAATCAGGTAACCCCAGGCTTCCAGCGGCGGAGGTTCAGGCGCTCTGTGAGCCTATCAGATAACGCACCACACATGGTAACACAGGTGTATTTCCACACAAGGTCCCTATCTGCTATTGGTGGGTGGGGGCAAACTGTGTTACACAAATATAACAATTCTTAAAGCAGCAATTTATTTTACTCACCATAAAAAAAAACTAATGAACCTTTTCATTCTATCATCACACTGTCCTTTTTTTAGTTATTTTTTTTTAACAATCCCATCCCTTCTAAATTCCGTAGATGAATTTTGGAGATATCCGTTTCTATCTTATTTCACAGAGGGGATAGGACTGTGATGAATGTGATGTGCAAGGATTACAAAGGGGTTGTCAGACTGTAATGTATTGCATTGTAATATATTACCAGACCCTGTGGTGGCAAAGGAAGAAGGGGACTAATCTCTATCACATTCAACCTCATACCAATGCTTTTTTAAATGTTGCTTTCAGCTACTGAATAGAAATGTTATTTAAGCAAGGACACTTCACTAAGCAATATATTGCATGTACGTAAAGGCAAAAAAAAACATTCAAAATGATAATTCAGTACAGATATCTGAGATTCTTTGCTCATCCTCAAGGTTGTTTGTTAGAAAACTGAAGATTGCATCTCAATTCCCACATCCACCAATAAAAATCAAGGTTGTAGCAAAACACATAAATCATCTGATAAAGAACCTTGACATCCATAAAACAGGTTACACTTGGTAATGATTTGTGGCCTTTATCTGAACTGAGAAGGGTTTGATTTGACCTGTCAATCTAAAGCTGTAAAGCCTCCAAATCCAAGTGCAGCATGCAAATCCAGTGGGGAAGCTAGTTACTGAAACAGCAGGGACTAAAGCAAGTCATGGTAGTAAACACATTTCTAATACATGAGTTTATTCTATAGAGAGTTATTTAGCACCTCAACTCTATATACGTTGGTAAAATGACTTTGTTACCATTGTTCCCCAATTGACCATTCTCTCTGGTGTTCATTTGATTTCAGTACAAGCTGTATTAATTTAAGAAGTCATTATCTGTGGCTTCTTTTGATACTGTATAATCATATATATTGAGATATTTTTCTTGTTTCCTAGTCAGCAGACGTGTATATTATTTATTTTAATTCTTTTAATTATGCTATTATATGTAATGTTAGATATTGCTTAGGCATACTTACTGTACCATCTTCCATATACAAGTGTGTCTGAATGTTACTTACAAGAAGTTACACTTATCCATACACTATCATTGTTTGCATCTTATTTCGTAGAAGGGAGGCTTTTAATTTGGATTGCTTTTTAACAGTTTATTATAGTTTTGTTTCACACTTTACACTTTGTGGATTGCATGCATTCTGGGTTGGACATTTTGATTTTATTTTGTTATTAAAGTAGGCTTTTTTTAATTGAATTCTATTTTTGAAAAATAAAGGATATTTTGAGTAGTCCATTGTTGGATCTTGTTTTTTCTCTCTTTAACGTTTATGCATACACATTAACAACAGCCCAAATTCAAATTAGTGAGCCAAAGGGACCATTTTTTATTGTGTCTTATTTCTAAATGTAGTAGGTGCCAATATATTGTTTACATTGTTATTTTTCCTATGTCATTTAAAAAATTTTCTGGTAGGTAGTTAGTAGAATAGCGTCCTCTGTTAGAATATGCCAGTGTCTTTTAATAGTACAGTATATCTAAGATGAAGCTTCGTTAACCTTCGTAGTAAATAGAATATGTGATATTGTACCATTATTTATTATTTTCTTATGTCTTCTCGGGGGCCCAGAGAGCTTGACGTTCCAAATTAATGGCTTTAGTAAAATATTATAAGATCCTCATGGTACCTGTGAAAGCGTAGAAATAATATCAATACGTCTAGAGTTCAGAATATCACAGTGAGTTTATTGTACCAAGGTACGTAGAAGAGAGAGAATTCAAATGAAATTTCTCCTCCCCCTTCTTTACATAATGCTTGACATCACATTTTTATACATTTCAAATGAGTAATACGCCCCTCAAGGGGGCTGGCTTAGAGACAAAGAAACAATATGGTGACATACAAAAAACACTTAATTATGCTAAAATGTATGCTTTGCAAGCTAATTAACCTTTACCCTATATATTTCCCTGGAATTTGGGGCCTAGCAAGCCTCCTGATTAGGGAGTGCACCTTTCTCATCCATTTGTATGAGGGGTGAGCCTTTCTCAGCCATTTGTACGCAGCTGCAAGATAAGAGAAGCGAGGCTATCTCACTCATCCCACATACTACAAGGACGAGTTTGTTAGAAAACTGTGAGAATGTATTGTTAGAAAACTGAGACTGCAATTATTTCCAGACTGTAGGAATTATACAGGGGTTGGCATTTGCCAGGATTGATGCTCTGCAGCCTCATCCTCGCAACTTTTCATACACACACAAACAACTGCATACACATGCATACAAGCAAACACACAAAATGGCTGCTGAGACAAAAATGGTGGTGATGATAGTCTGCTTTCATATAGCCAGAGCCACACCTAAATCTATCCATCAAGATTGCTGAGGTTTTCTTTGAAGTGACTATCATAGGAAAAGTTTATTCTTCACCTTTAAAATTAGTCACAGGGATATTACGCAGCCAGGGTGTATGACTGCCATGTGCCCCTAGATATCCATTGCAGTCCCCTTTTTTCCTAAATAGTTTTGTGTTGACTGAACTATTTCATGAAAGTGATTGTGCAAAGTCCAGGAATTCAATAATCTTCCTGCTTGAATAATAAGTACATTTTAGACCAAGACCATTGCTATTTATACTCTTGAGAAAAGTATCTAAAGAATCTGAAGCCACTTTCCATCTAAAAACGATGTCATCAATAAACCTGCACCATTAAATTCTATTGGATAAAAATGGTTTTTTGTTTCAACTATAAAAATTCTCCCAATATTACATAAAAAGATTCTCATAATTAAGCGCAAATTTCTCCCCATTTCCGTCCCACATTTCTGTAAATAAAAATCACCTACTGTATAACGCAAATAATTATGCATTAAAATAAATAAAATACGGGGTGTGGCTTGGAGCCTAACAGAGAAGGCTGCGTGTGTTTGAAGCTTCTCCAGATAAAGCTGCAATCAGATAAAAAAACAAACAATTATTTGGCCCAATTACCCCAAATTGAGTGCCCCTGAAGGAAGTAGGAGACGGAGGACATTGGGGAGAAAAAAAAAAAGCAACAATCTGGACAATCTATTGAGATCCCAGAAGCAAAGATATACAAAAAAAAAAAAAGCAAGTAAAGGCCACGCTCCTCATACAGAGGCAACTGACAGCAGCAGGGTCCGCTCGTGGCGCTGAGCGGTGCTGCGGGGACCCCCTCCCCTGCCCACACAATTGAAAGGGCTAAAGCTGCGGGAAACAGTCCAGTAAGAGACTCACCGGCACTAGTACAGTGATCGGAGGATCAAGCAGGAGTCAAGGAGGGAAGAAGGAGCGGCCATCTTGACTCCGTCACGGAGGAGCGAGCCAAGAGGTGTGCGACCTCCTCCTGAGGGTGAGTGGCTCGACGGGGGGTCCAGAGGAGGGGAGAAGTAGTGCCATCTAAGATGGCCGCCGGGCGCGCACGCGGAGGATAACACACGACGGCTGCACCGAAGGGGAGAGCCCTCATGGATGACCGGATTGAGGCCCGCTGACAGGGAAAGAGTGTCTGGGGATTCCCTCCCTACCCCCGAGACAGGAGATTCCAACCTCACCTAAATCGAGCAAGGGGCCCAGGCTGAGAAGGGAGACGGCCATCTTGTGCCCAGAGGCTAGAAAAGACACTACACTGTATACCTCCCTGAAATCAAGAGAGGCAGGCTAGAGGGACTAAGTGCTGCAGTTGGGAGCAGAAGGGGAGAGAAGACCTTACCTCATCAAACTGTTGTTTGAATCATTCAGCCACTGTATAAGAAAGCCCTCTCTGATGCTGGAACTCCCCAATGCATGGTCACTTAAGATTAAAAAAAAAAAAAAAGGGACTTCCGGTGACGTCATTGCACATGCCAGCCTAAAGCGGAGCTCCTGATCCCCCTCCACATAAAAGGAGATAGAAAGAGCTAAAAACACCCAAAAACGCCAGGGAAACGCGAGGGCAACACCAGCTACAAGCCAGGATGGCAAAGCAACAAAAATAAAACCCCACGCAAAGCGTTTCAACATATTTTATGTCGGCAAAGCGCCAGACAGACCAGGAGGAGGAGAGCCAAGATGGCGCCAGCACCAGCGTGGCAAGTGCTCCCGCCCGCGAGCAACCACTACTGGAACACATAAATGCAAGCCACCTTATAACTAAAGACTTCCTCGAGGACTATACTGTATGACCCAGATGTTCACCAAGCTGAGGAAAGGCTTTAACGAGGACCTGAATAGCGTGATCAGCAAGATTAAGCAGGCCCTCAATGACATAACTCAAAGAACGGAGTCCCTGGAGGGCAGGGTGGAGGAAGTCGAGGCGGTTCAGTCCTCAGCAGAGGATGAAATCAACAGGCTCAACCACGAAATTGCACTGCTGAAAGATGGTCTGGAAGACCAAGAAAATCGGGACCGGCGCCAGAACCTAAGGTTCCGAAATATCCCTGAAACAATTTCAGCAGAAGCCCTCACACCCTACCTGCAGGACCTCTTCCAGATCTTGGCCCTGGAGATAAAGAAAGAGGATATGGAGCTAGACTGAGCCCATAGAGCCCTGGGCCCCAGGCAGGAGGACCCAAAAAGGCGCAGAGACGTGATCGCACGCTTCCACTCTTACAGCACCAAAGAGAAAATCCTGTCTAAAAGCAGAGAGATGATCCAGATCTCATTCCAAGGAGAACAGATCCAGATCTATAGCGACCTGTCAAGAACGACTATTCTCCGCCGAAAAGACTTAAAGCCTTTGACTCAGCGCCTACAAAACCACAGCGTGCGCTATAGATGGGGATTCCCATTTAAACTCAGCATCCACGCTAAAGGCAAGTTCTACACGATCTCGCATATAGAAGAAGCTCCCAGATTCCTGTGGCTCCTGGGACTCCCTGCCTTACAGGGACAGAGACAAGAGGAAGAAGAAGATGACACAAATCTGCCCCGACGACAGTGAGGATCCAGATCTTCGGAATGCCTGGCCCAGCAGAGAACCACCAAAGCAACGCCAGGACCCTAAAGATCCAGGAAAGAAAACACCGAGACATTCCCTGAAAGGCTGAGACACCCTCTCCTATCACATGGTGAAACTAACCCTCTTCCCCCCCCTCCCCATACGCACCTAAGTCACACCAGCTGACGATCCCCCCTGCCACCCAAGGACTATGCTCACCTGCAAAACCCCTACATGGAGCCGGGGGTGCCCCCCCTTTTTTTCCCTCCCCCCACCTCACCCCCCCCCTGCCACTTTCCCACCCATACGAGTACCCACACTACAAACACCCGACCCCCACATGTCTCGCCCGCCTACAGCGACCCTGCCCTCCCTCCCTCGAGCGCAAAGGGAGAGAAAACACAGGTGGAGGATATCCCAGTCCCACCAACTTACGGGGATACCCGGCGGAGCCTGACTGCAGACATCGCGACCTGAGTGTAAAGGTAAACATAGAAGGAAGAGATTTTCCAGAAATGCCCACAGGAGGGCGCTGTTACATACGAAATGGGAGCCCTACTCTCTATCCTACGGAAGGGACAAAAAACTAACTGCTATCTCTGATTATTGAATACTTATCCATCATAGTGGCCATGGCTAGCTATTTAATAAAGTAAATACCAGAGCTATATCCACCTTCCCTCCCCATTCCCGCCCCCTCCCCCCAGCCATGTATTTGTTTCCTTTTTACAAGTCACTAATTTAACCACTTCACTTAAGCCACTATTGGCAACCCACTTGAATAAGATATCAGAGGGGTTTTCCTTATAATTGTACATACAGGTTCAACTGAAATGTATTTGATGAAATGTATATGCTCAACACAAAATATGAGAACAACTCCTTTCCCTCCCACCTCCCTATCCCTCCCCTCCACCCCCCCTCTCCTCCGCCCCCCCTCTCCTCCACCCCCCCTCTCCTCCGCCCCCTCCCCCTCTCCGCCCCCCCAGATGTACAATCCAGTTCCAACCACACACACCTGCAATGTATATGAGTACCTACGACTCTAGATCAAAGAACTGCTGCTACCCTACCTTCCTTATCTCCCCCCCACCCCCACAACCCAACCCCAGTTCCCACTGGCCCCCTCTGCCCCACCATTTGCCCCCCTCCCCCCCGTCCAACTGAGCAGGATCAGCTTCTATCACACACACCTGAAATGTATATGATTATCTAAGAATTTGATTTATTTGACACTATAATAGATCTTCAGAAGTATACCAGAAAGTGGGCGTTGAAGAAATTGTTTGCCAAGAATAATACAAGTCAACCATCTGTGAACAGTATAAGTCAATCAAATGTGCAATCTAATCTTGATGTTGGAAGTGTTATTTCTTTTGCAGAACAAGCTTGTGAAACTGACATGTTATCATTGTTTGAGTAGGGATGTACAGAGACCACTATTGACCCCCCTTTTTTTGGCCATACAGATTCACTTCTAAAGAAGCGATCTACATTTATTCCCTACAATACCAAGGGACCATGCATTTCCACATTTGAGAAACTTGTGGACAGGGATTTGAGACTACTAGCTGAGGGCTATCTTTTCTCTCATCCCTGCCACAGTCATGACAATCTTACCAAACAGGAAAGACATGATTTAGATCTATTGAAAAATGATAAATCAATCATCATAAAAAATGCTGATAAAGGGGGTGCAATAGTGGTCCAATCCTCCATACAGTACCAAGAGGAAGCCCTCAGATTGCTGAGTGACACCAATTTCTATGTTAAGTTACATTTTGATCCCACACCGAAGTTCCTTAAAGAACTTAATGAACTCCTAGAATTAGGTGATGCATTATATGTATTGAGTAAGAAAGAGAGGGATTTTTTGAGGTGTGAATTTCCAATTGTTCCAGTGTTCCACCATCTCCCAAAGATCCATAAATCACTTTACCATCCTCCTGGCCGACCTATTGTCGCCAGTATTGGATCTTTGGGAGATGGTGTCTCACGTTATGTAGACAAATTTCTGCAACCCATTGTACGCAAATTACCGTCATTCATTGAAGATACCACGGCCCTATTGAGGGCCTGACAAAATATTGAATGGAAAATAGGATACAGATGGGTCACCATGGATGTCACATCTCTATACACTATCATTAAACACGAGCACGGCCTTCGGGCTATTTTTCACTACCTTGAATCTTCGACACTTTCACCAGCACAAATCACTTTTATCAATGATTCTATTTTATTTTTATTAACTCACAACTATTTTTTGTTTGATTCACAGTATTTTCTTCAAAAACAGGGCACCGCTATGGGGACTTCTTTTGCACCCTCATATGCGAATCTTTTCATGGGCTTATGGGAACTCACTTATATCTACAGTAGCACTAATCCATTTCGTTCACATATTGTGTTTTATAAAAGATTTATCGACGATCTGATTTTCATTTGGGATGGGGACTTAACCACCTTTAATAATTTCTTTGATTACATCAGTTGCAATGATATCAATCTTCAATTCACTTTTCTAACAGACACTAAGACTATTAACTATCTAGATGTGACAATCCATGGTGACCCTATCTTAGGTATCCAAACTGATATCTACACCAAACCTCATGCAAAGAATCCCTATCTACACGCGACCAGCAGTCACCCTAAGACACTCATTCGAGGTATACCAAAGGGTCAGTTTCTGCGGTATAAACGCATCTGTTCCAATCAAGATACTTTCTTGAAGCATTCCGAAACATTAAAGACTAGATTTTTGTCTAGGGGATATTGTGATAAGGATGTCAGTCTGGCATTTGAGAACGCCAATCTCTCAGACCGTAATATTCTGATTAAAAATAAGACACAAAATAAGAAACAGGAATTTACAAACAATCCATTGTTTATTACAAAATATAGTAAGCAAGCATTCCAAATCAGAAAGATAGTGTCTAAACATTGCCAGGTTCTCAAATTAGATCCGGACCTGAGAGCTTACACTAGTTCTGGACCTAAATTTGCTTTTAAAAAAGCAAACACACTTGCTTCAAGTATATATTTAAGAGCCTTTTTCAGTCCGCCAAACAATCTCATTTACAAAAAATACCTAAAGGTTTCCACAAATGTGGCCTTTGTAAATGCTGTAAATATGCATTACCCATGAAACGCATACAAACTACTTTCCCCAAGAAAAAACACAGGATAAATGCGTTTATTAACTGCCATACAAGTTATGTTATTTACGTTATCGTTTGTGGTTGTATTAGCAAGTATGTCGGCAGGACAATCAGACCCTTACATATCAGAATCTCTGAACATTTGAGACTCATTACCAAAAAAGATCTACTCCATCCAGTATCGAAACATTTTTGTACATGTCCGAAAGGTGGACTAAAAAACTTTAAATTCCATGGAGTAGAGCATATTCCCACTCATGCTAGAGGAGGCAATAGGCTTAACAGTCTTAACAGAAAAGAAATGTCATGGATTTTTTGTCTCAACACACTACAACCCCATGGGCGAAATATTGAATGGGAATTAAAACATTTCCTAGATGTTTGAGGATTGTTTTTTGGTCTTTACTGTTTGCCTCCTTGTTCCCCTTTTCCCGTTCCCTTCCTTCCTTCACCCCTTCCCTCATCCCTCACATCCCCATCCTCCCTCCTTCCTCCCCCTTCCCCCCCTCCTCCCCCCTCCCCCCCCCCCCCCCTCTCCCCTCTCTCTTATCCATTTGCTTTCTAGATGTATTTAACATTATATTTGTATTTGTTATAGACGTATTTCAACACGTGCTCTGTTTTTAATTATGCATTTGACATTAGGATTGTATGACAGAACGTATTATCTAAAAATTAAATATTGATATTTATGCCTGTATATGCAATTATACTGTATGATACTGTTTATTGCATGAAATCTGCTGTGCCTATTCCTGTCATGCTGTTGTATTGTGTTTTTAACCTGTTGTGTTCCTTGTGGTGATTTTGTCAATCAGGTAACCTGTTGTCCACCTGATTGGGGTGGTTACACAGGTGTACCAGTTTGCACTCACTATTTAAGGAGGATCTTTTCAGCTGCCAGGTCACTCTTTGACAAAGGTCCCCCGGACCGAAACGCGTCAGAGGACCTGTTAGCACGATGTTTGATTAAAGTCTATTTTTATTCACCTCAGCCTCTCTTCATCTATTGCTGTGCTGCCGTCTACCTGTCCCGTTGGGGGAAGATTTTCTCTATCTAAGAATGTGGATCAAATAATTGCTGTTACCCTACCCTCCCTATCTTACCCCTCCCCCCCCCGATACACGAATCGCTGCAAATGACATGATACAGTTGAAATGTGAGCAACGGACGACCTCTGTCCAATTGAAATGTTCCAGCTAACCTCTTAATGTATAACAAGCAGATAAGAGCAAGCTATCTTCCCACCGTCCCCCCTCCCCTCCCCATCCAACTGAGCAGGATCAGCTTCTATCACACACACCTGAAATGTATATGATTATCTAAGAATGTGGATCAAATAATTGCTGTTACCCTACCCTTCCTATCCCCTCCCCCACCACCCCAACCCCCACCCCACCTCCCCCCTAACGCCTCAGATCCAGTCACCCACCCTATGTACAGGTCTTGATGCAAACGACACGATACAGCTAAACTGTTAGCAACGTATGCCCTATGTCCAATGGCAACAGGCCAGATAACCTATGAATCGGTAACAACGGACAAGAGCAAGCTATCTTCCCACTGCCCTCCCTAGCCCCCCTCTCCCCTCCCCCTCTCCTTACCTCCCCTTTACCCCCCCCCCACCCACATCCCCCTCCTCCCCACCCTTTCTCACCCCCCTCACCTAAACGGAGGACAAACACCAAAAGGGTAAACCAAATCAATAAAAGTGGTATAACCCGTAGCCTTACCAGGGAAGACAATCAGGATAACCCCAGAATAAGATCTACAACGGAGAGAGGAGGGTGACTCTCCGAGAGAGATCTTCAATAAATTAAATTAAAAAAAAAAAAACAGGGTTTCAGATATAAAAATGTAATGGAGGGGTTGGGACATGACCGCGTAGGGCTGAGTGTGCTCATGGCTCACGATCGTCTCCACATGGGCAATAAGCCCAAAATCCAGATCACACAGGTGATCATGGTTTCCATTTTAGGGGTTTTTCCCAAAAAACCCACACTTTTTCTCTCCTCTCTCTATCTCCCTTTTCTCCCCCGTACCTCACCCCCACCCACCCCCGAGCGATGCAGATGCACAAGGCAAGGTCAAGAGATCCATGCCAACTAAGAAATATGCTGACCTTAATGGGAAAGTGGCTAAACGAGCCACTAAGGTCAAAGAAACTGAGCTATGGCTAGTACATCAGCCATAAAAATAATATCACTAAATGTAAAAGGTCTCAACTCTAACAAAAAGAGAAGATTAGCTCTTCAGGAGTTTAAAAAGTCAAAGGGGGACATAGTGTTTCTTCAAGAAACTCACTTCAACACAAACACCCCTCCCAACACATTTAAGCAAACCTATCCACAGGCATTCTTTGCATCCTCTAAAACAAAGAAAAGAGGAGTAGCCATCTTGTTTAAAAACAATACGCCATTTGCAGTGGACTAGGTTAAACCAGATCCAGAGGGCAGATACCTGTTGGTGAAAGGGTCTCTGGCGGGAGTTAAAGTTTCCCTCCTTAATGTCTATGCCCCTAACGAAGCTCAAACTGAATTCTTGAATGAGGTCTTAGAGACCCTAGACCAACAAACACTATCCTCCTTGTTGATAGCAGGAGATATGAATGTGGTCTACAACCCAGATATAGACAAAACCACAATAGCAGGTACGAACCAATCTGGCCGAACACGCGCAAACTCCACAAAATTTAGAGAGACAATCAAGGAGTTTTCACTAACAGATATATGGAGGGCCCAACATCAGGGACAAAGGGATTATACATTCTACTCAGTCCCACATCAGACCTACTCGAGTATCGATTGTTTCTTGGGTACCAAAAATATTCTCCAGGCATCCTCCCAGTCAAACATAGGGTCTATATCTTGGTCCGACCACGCTCAGATTGAGTTAATGCTCTCGTTGCCATTCGGTAAAAACAACAACTACACGTGGAAACTGAACGACTCTCTACTAAATTCGAAAGAGATACAGTAGGGAGGACTGTTAAGCAAAAGTTGAGGGAATACTTCCAATTGAATAAAGGCTCTGTGTCATCCCCATCAATCCTGTGGGAGGCACATAAAGCAGCGATTAGAGGAGAACTGATCTCCATAGCATCTCACAAGAAAAGAGAGAAACTTAAAAGATACAAAGAACTATCCACCCAATTAGCCTCATTAGAAAGGCAACACAAAGATACCTCGTGTAAGAAAACCCTTAAAAAATTGGAAAAAACTAGAATGGATCTTAAGGAAACCCAAATTGACGAAGTGGAGAGAGCATTATGGTGGACGGACCAAAGATATTATGATAAAGGGAATAAGGCAGATAGGTTGCTGGCCTGTAAACTAAGAGGTCTGAGAGTTAAATCTCAAATCCCAGTAATTCGCACAAAGGCAGGGCCAACTACATATAATGAAAAAGAAATAGCCAGAGAAATCTCAAATTTCTACACTAAACTATACAATCTACATCCCTCCCGAGATGGTAGCACAGGGTCCGAGGCAATAACAGAGTATTTAAATAACTGTAAACTACCGAGTCTAACTGAGGAGGAATCCCAGATGTTAAACAAAAGCATTACTAGAGAAGAACTGATGGAGGCCATCAGCTCACTGAAAGCAAATAAGACCCCAGGCCCGGACGGGTTTTCCAACCTGTACTATAAAAAATTTGCGAAGGTGCTCTCCCCATACAGTATATCCTCGAGACTCTCAACTCTTTTCTGGAGGGGGAACCCGTCCCGACCTGAATGTCTATGGCCAATCTAGCCATCATTCATAAGGAGGGACAGGACCCCCTCCAATGTGGAAGCTATAGTCCTATTTCGTTATTGAATACGGACCTGAAAATATATAGTAAAATTTTAGCGTACAGGTTGTCTCCGATCCTACCGAGACTCATCCATATAGATCAGGTGGGCTTCATCCAAAACAGGCAGGCCTCTGACAACACCAGAAAAGTTATAAACATAGTGGACTGCGTACACCTGACCGATACAAAGGCTATTCTATTAAGCTTAGCCGCTGAGAAAGCGTTTGATATAATCAAGTGGGATTTTTTGGATAAAACACTATTAAAATTCGGATTCTGGGGACCATACCTAGAGGGCGTTAGAGCCCTGTATAGGTCGCCCACTGCCTACGTCAAGCTCCCGGGGGGGGGGGGATTCGACTCCCATCAAAATTAGAAATGGCACCAGACAAGGATGCCCCCTGTTCCCACTCCCCTTTGCATTAACAATTGAGCCGCTGGCATCTACAATTAGAGAAGATCAGAACATCCAAGGTATCAAAATAGGAGAGGTGGACTATAAGATTTCCCTCTTCTCAGATGACATTATACTATCTATAGCAAACCCATTAATATCCTTGCCCAATCTCCAGCTACAATTAAACCAATTTGGCAAAATATCCGAGTACAAAATTAATAACGATAAATCTGAAATACTAAATCTAAACCTACCGAATGCAGAAAGGGCAATATTACAATCTAAATTTAAATACAAATGGGCTGATAATAATATAAAATACCTTGGAATTAAAATAACAAAATCATTCCGGGAACTCTATAAGAGTAACTACCCAACGCTGTTTGACAAAATAAAAAGAGACCTACAGCGATGGAACGATCTACAGATCTCCTGGATGGGATGGATAGCCACAGTAAAGATCAATGTTGTCCCAAGGTTAATAAACCTATTCCAAACAATCCCGGTAAAAGTCACAATAGCAGAACTTAAAAACTTACAAAATAGAGTGTTCCAATTTATATGGAAGAGCAAAAGGCCGAGAGTGGCGAGATCAGTAATGCTGGCACCCAAGGAGGGAGGGGGCATGGGGGTACCTGACAAAACCAAATATTATCAAGCTTCCCTATTGAAACAAGTGGTGACGTGGAATAACGACCCCACCACCGCAAGCTGGTTGCAGATGGAGTCTGTCTTTGTGTCCCCTAGCTCCCTGACCTCGACCCTTTGGGGAGGAGCAGAGGGTGAGGGACCCCCTGGGAGATTTGAGTTGGGATTGATGAGGTGTACGTGGGAGATTTGGTCAAGAACCAAAAAGAAATACTCACTCAATTCGAGTCCAACTCCTTTATATAATAACCCCGAGTTTCCACCAGGGTGTATTAAAAAATCCTTCCAAAGACTAAAGGAGCTTGACATTGTTAGATTAGAAGACCTCGTGAGCGGAGGCAAACCTATGACATACCAAGAGGTGCAAACAAAATACCAAGCAAGGGATATCCAAATCTTTAGCTTCCTACAGATTAGACACTTTCTGCAGTCAGTATCGCAGAATAAGAGCTTTCCGGATTTAACAAAATTTGAAAGACTACAGTAGCGACATATCTTATTGCACTAAATACCGGCGGCATGCCGGGATCTGCCCCAGCTGCCGCCAGTAATGCACGCGCGCCGCCGCGTTCCCCCACTAACCCCCCCTCCTCCATCGCGCGCAATTTACACACCCTTCCGGACCCCTGTACCCCTTCTGCTCTGCCACTCTGCTTCCCCGAACCCCCGCTTACCTTAATTTCATCTCCAGGGGTGTCGGGGAAGCCTGGGGAAGCCGGGGAAGACGGGGAAGACGGGCACGCATGTGACTGTGACGTCACAGTGCGCCGCCACGCGCCGCGGCTACCCGCTTCCCAGCCACATACAGCCAGCGGCTTTTGCTCGAATAAGAGCTGCCGCTGCTGTATGCACAATAGGGGTGCACCAGAAGGGTCTGATCTCGAGGATATATACGGGAATGACTTCGACAACCACCCCACAAAATCATAATTATATGTTGAAATGGGCCGAAAACCTCGGGATAGAAATAGATAGGGAAGACTGGGAGAATATCTGGGAAACGGCAGCTAAAACATCAATCTGTATGACTACGAAAGAAAATATATACAAAATTCTATTTCAATGGTACCTAACCCTGAGTAGGCTGAGCCAGATCTTCCCAGGCACACCTGATCTCTGCTGGAGAGGGTGTGGCCTGAGAGGAGATATGGCACATATATGGTGGTTCTGCCCAAAGATACAACGTTTCTGGACGCACATACAAAATATGGTGCAAGAAACCACGGAGCTGAGAATCCCTTTGGACCCGATGACATACCTGCTGGGAAAGCCAATGGAAGAGATTCCCTCGCCAGAGGGCAAAATGATCAGATTCATCCTCACGGCCGCACACTGCTCAATAGTAGCCACTTGGAATAACATCAATGCGCCTTCCAAGCAAACGGTCAACAAAAGGCTGAGAGAGGTCAAAATCATGGAGCTACTATCGGCCCAGCTCTCCCAAAAAGTGGAAAAATTTCACAAAGTTTGGGACTTATGGTGCCCAGCCTAGCCTAAACCCCAGCTCATCCTCTAGTGCAGAGAAACAATGGAAAAGGAAGTAGCAAATAACTAAAGAATAGCAGAGAATACCTACCATCCCCCCCACCCTCCCCTTCTCACTTCCTATTCTTTCTCTTCCTCTATCCCTTTCATACCAAACTGGTGAACCCTAAGAGTGGACAAACTCAAGGATATAAATGCATTTGAGGTGACCCTCATCTAACCCATGCAGGTATGGGGAGCCATACAGTCAGAACAAATATGTAAGTTTCTTGATAAGTTAAGTGTTATTAAACCTGTAAATACATGTGACTGCATGTATAATTGTACTCCACTCTTTGTTGATGAGTCGGAAATGTATAAACTGATATGATGGGTGAAAAACAATTAAAAAAATTGAAAAAAAAAAGGAACAGTCCCAGTTAAAGCAAGAGCTTACACAGAGCCTACACTCGAGCTTACACACGAGCCGGCCGGGCTATTAAACAACGTCACGAACCTTGGCAGATAAAGATACCAAAGTTAATAACTAAACCCCACACACTCTGCTAGAGCTGGCGGGGTCCATCCCTGTGCACTCTACATAAGAGAGAAATCCCAAAACCAGAGTAATTAGCACGAATATGTTCCTCGGGGGTGCGCACGTGGCGCAGTCCACAATGGCCGTCTGAAGCAGGCTCCATGAGGCGGCGGGCATTTAAAAGCACCTAACAAAATAATAGCAGTAGGAAACGCATAGATTGGAGGCGTTGGATCTAGAGCGCTCTGCAATGGCTCCGAAAAAGCCAACTCCGCAGGACTTCTTCAAGACAAAAGAGAAAAGCAAATCGGGCCGATCAGAAAGCAGAGTGACATCCCCCGCCCAGTCAGACGCAGAACCAGAATCTGAACCTGAGGTATGCAACCAAACATCAACTAAAAAAGACATTGAGAATCTATACGCCAGCCTAAAAACCTTACTCCACCAAGAACTGCAAAGCGCACTCAAAGATCTCAGATCAGAGGTCAGCTCCATAGGAGAGCGCACAGACACGTTGGAACATAAAGTGGATGAGGTCATTAACAATCAGACAACTATGGATATGGAGCTCCTGGTCCTAGATCCAGAATGGCTGACATGGAGGAGAAACAGGAGGATCAAGAAAATAGGGCAAGAAGAAACAACCTCAGGTTCAAAAACATTCCAGAGACGGCCACAGACCTAGAAAAAGCAACAACTGAATGGCTACAGACCCTCCTCCCGGAAATGTCCCCAGCAACACTGATCCTTGACAAGGCGCATAGAGCGCTTAGACAGAGACCACAAGCTGGAGATAGAGCAAGAGATGTAGTGGTGAGGATGCACTACTTTAAAACCAAAGAAGCGATCCTTACCCTGGCACGGGAAAAAGGAGGGCTGAAATGGGGAGATGTGACGATAGACATGTACAATGATCTGGCACCATCAATGCTGATGAAGAGGATAGCCCTGAAACATATCACAAAAGTCCTGAGAGACAACGAAATTCGATACAAGTGGGGGTTTCCATTTTGCCTTATCGCCACCAGAAATGGAACGCAAGCATACCTGAGGGATCCAGAGGAGGGAGTGGACTTCCTAGAAATATTGGGATTGCAACCGCCAGACTCCATGACCAGAGAAGAATGCGGACCACCTCCCGTCAGACCCATATGGAAAGAAGTGGGCAGAGGAGCCACCCCACATAGAGGAAATCCAAAGGCACCCCAGAAATTTTAGGTCTATGCAAATCTTGCTACAACTGAGAAGACCCGAAAATTCCGATACACGGACCTATGCCAAAAATGATAGACTGTGATGTGTTACATAGACTCATATAAGGAATAGCAAGAGGTCACCACCTTTCCCCCCCGTAGATGAACGGGTAACCCGAAAGTTAGAATTACTGGTGCCAGTACGCAGAAAACAAGAAGTTAAGCAAAAAAAAAAAAAATTGGGGGGGGGGGGGGGGGCCACAGTACGGTCCATACACACTCAAGGATATGAGTGTGGGATTAGTGCTACTGTGCAATCGCAGGGAAAGATCATCCATGACCAGTGAACAAACAAATCCAGGCCATGTTAGCCACCTGGATTATCCTATTTATGTTGTTTTATTTTTGATGTTTAAATGTTTTCATTACTATAAGATGTGCAAGAATACCTTCCAGGCCGCCACTCAAGGGAAACCGGAAAATGAACCCACTAGAGAAGAAGACCTCACACCAGGTAAATACAAATGACACTAACATTAATATCGCATGACACTAGGGACTGAATAATGTGGTAAAAAGGAAGCTAGCAATGACAGAGTTTAAAAGATTATCAGGGGACATAATATTCCTACAAGAAACGCACTTCACTGCTACTGCTGCGGCCCCTTTTAACCTCCAACATACCCGAGTTGCTCTCCGATATTTCCCTGCATGCCACGCGTTTAAACGCGTTCAGCCGCACTCAGCGCTGAACGGCTAGACGCGCTAAACAATGGGCTAAACAATGAAAACGCCCGCGGCGCTTAAAACCGGCCGGAAAACAGGCCGGAACATGCCGCATCTGCCCGCAAGTTCGAATTTCGCACCGAAAATGCTGCAGGAGGCTAAAGGCAGCCGCCACTGTAGCTCTACGTATTGGGACAAATTCTATCCCCAGCTTCTGTAAAGGAAAAAAAAAAAGAGGGGTGGCCATACTCCTAGCAAGGAACTCTCCATTTACGATAGACAAGGTAAAAAGGGACCCAGAGGGACGATACCTAATACTCACAGGGAACATATAAGATACACAAATAACCCTAGAGTATATTTTTTACAAACTTGTTCCGACTGCTGGGTACAACCGCCCGGGGCCGCATAGTCTTGGTTGGAGATTTTAACATAGCCTTAAACGAAAAACAAGACAGATCTAAACCTGCTCTAGCTAAGACTCTGGCTGCCCACAAAGGGGAGAGAAAAACGCTAAGAGAGGGACTTAAAGAGTTTGATTTAAGGGATGCATGGAAGGAGATGAATCCGCAAAAAAGTGACTTCTATTCTATTCAGCTCCCCACAAAGTATATACAAGGATAGACTACATATTTGTAGACTCTCTACAAATCCCAAATATTACAAAGGCCACCATACACCCTATTACCTGGTCAGACCATGGCCCAGTTGAAGTACACATTGAAGACATACATAAGAAGCCAAGTAAAGGGTCATGGAGATTAAACAAGTCACTACTAAAGATGCCAGAGGTCATAGCTGAGATCAGTAACGAGGCAACTAACTACTTCCAAATAAACGAAGGGAGCGTGGACTCACCCTATATCTTATGGGAGGCCCATAAGGCTGTGGTGAGAGAGGAAAACTTATAAGTGTCGCAACGCATAGAAAGAGGGAGAGACAGAAACAAACCGTAATTCTGCAAGAAAAGATAAAGACCCTAGAAGAGGCACATAAAGCAAATCACAGTATAGCCATTGAGACTGAATTACGGGTTCTAAGAGGGAAATTACATTTATTACTGACTGATAAAGCGGAGAAGGCCATAGCATGGACAAAACAAAAAATTTATGAGAAGGCCAATAAGGCTGACACAATGCTGGCCACAAGATTGAGGAAGGATAGAATGCAATCTAGAATACATAGCATTAGAAGAAAAGATGGGGTGTGTACAACAAATCCACAGAAAATAGCTAATGAATTCACCACATTTTACAAAGAGCTATATAATGGAGACAAAGTAGATAAAGGGAACGCCACCAAGGAAAAACAGAGAGCATTCCTCAGAAAAATGAATTTGCCTAAACTCACAGTACAGGATATAACAACACTATCCCAGCCAATCACATCGACAGAGGTATTAGATAAAGGGGTTGAAAAATCCAAGGTCCTGGGACCAGATGGCCTGTCCAATATATACTATAAAAAATTAGCCCACATATTAGTTCCCCAATTACTAAAGTTATTTAATAAGGCTCTTGAGGGAGAACAGTTCCAACAAACAATGCTGGAATCAAAAATAATACTAATACATAAAGAGGGAAAAGACCCCACCCAATGCAAAAGCAACAGACCGATATCCCTGATCAATAACGATCTCAAAATATTTTCCAAAATACTAGCCACTAGATTGAATAAGTATCTTCCGCAACTGGTAGACGCAGATCAGGCAGGATTTATACGAGGGTGACAGGCAGTGGATAATACACGAAGAACAATTGACTTAATCCAGATAGCTAAGCACAATAAAACGCCTTCGAAGCTATTATCTTTTGACGCTGAAAAAGCTTTTGATCGTATTGATTGGGGGTATACTGTATGTTTGAGACACTTCGGGCATTTGGAGTGAAAGGCAAATTTATGAAAGGTATTACATCACTATATGGAGAACCCACAGCAAAAGTAGCCTATATTAATATGCAGATCAAGAAAATCCACATCAGCAATGGTACAGGACAAGGCTGCCCTCTGTCACCCTTATTGTTCGCACTGGCGATAGAACCGCTTGAAGCCCAAATCAGGGCGAATGCAGATATTGGGGGGATTAAGGTAAAACAAAAAGAATACAAGCTGGCATTGTTCGCCGATGATATATTGTTAACAATTTCAAAACCCTTCACCTCACTCCCAAACCTATTTAGTAACCTATCAGAGTTCCAGAAATTATCAGGGTTTAAAATAAATAATGAAAAATCCGAAGCCCTAAATATAAACCTCCCTCAGGAACAACTAAAGCTAATAAAAATAAACTTTGATTTCACGTGGAAAACACAGGCCATAAAGTACTTGGGACTCTGGTTGACCAACACAACTGACACTATATGTGAGACAAACTACCCAGCACTAATAAAAACACTGAAAAAAGATCTAGAAGAATGGTCCAGGTATCATATATCATGGATAGGCAGAGTAAACGCTATTAAAATGAACTTACTACCAAGAATCTTGTACCTATTTCACACACTTCCAGTATAGGTCAGAACTAGGGACATACACGAGCTACAGAAAAAAAATCACAAAATTTATATGGAATAACAAAAAAGCGAGAATAAAGCTGCCCACACTCTATAGATCCAAACAGTCAGGAGGGCTAGCCTTGCCACACTTGTGGCAATACTATCGAGTGGCACATGTAAGCCAACTGGTCCACTGGCATGCACATAAACAGAGGAAAAAGTGGGTGGAAATTGAGTCCGATATGATATCAGGGTCATCTATAGAAATGATACTGTGGTTAACAAAGAAAGAAAGACCAGCTTTGATGGTGCCCCTGGAATCTATCACACACTCACTAATCGTGTGGGATTTATTGAAACTTAAACATGGGCTATCCAACTTCAAATCTCAGATGACACAACTATTTGATAATATTAACTTTATCCCGGGCACGGAACCAACAGCGTTTAAGGACTGGAGCAAGGCAGGAATCACAAGGGTAAAAGATCTATGGACAAACAAAGATATTAAAATGTTTGAGACAGTAAATAGAGAAAATGGCCTTCATGATTCGGCCTTCTTTAGGTATCTTCAATTGAGGGATCACATACAGAGGACAGGTCCATATAGTGACTTCACAGCATTTGAAGATTTGTGCCTCATAGGGGAGGGAAAAAAAGGTCTGATCTCTAAAGTATACAGCATACTTGCAGAGGGTAAAACGGAACCGGAGATAAAACCCAAAATGATAACAAAATGGGAGGACGAGATGGGAGAACAACTAGATCAGGAGCAATGGGATAACATATTTGAAGGAATAGCAAAGAGCTCCACATGTGTATTAATAAAAGAAAATGCATATAAAATTCTCCACCAATGGTACTACACTCCACTACGACTGTCCAAATTTTTCAGAAATATGTCTCCAATGTGTACAAGGGTGTGTGGCCAGCAGGGATCGTTTGTACATATGTGGTGGATGTGCCCTAAGGTTACAAAGCTATGGAGGGCCACACATGATATGGCACAGACAATTCTTGGGTACACCTTCCCCCTAGATCCCTGGAAGGTACTGCTATGCAGGCCAATTGAAAACATGGAAAAAATTGACGATAAACTACTGACACGCAGATATACAGCGGCCAGATGCGAAATAGCCAAAGTCTGGAAACAGGAACAACAGCCGGCCATACACACTGTAAAGGCGAGATTATGGAGGATCTGTCTTATGGAAAAACTGACGGGGATACAAAACGACACAGTACAGAAATACTTAGAATTCTGGGAACCGTGGAGAACTTATATAGGACATAGATATATTACTAGGGGAACTCTCCAAATCTGAAAAACACATAATAGAAATGCCCTAAAAACACATGAGCTGAGGAAGGGGGGGGGAAAGAAGGGGGGAAAACCCACATAATCCCTGAGGAAACCTTGGTGTGATATGTCTCGTATCGGTCTAAAATGAGGAGGAAGGCTTGGAGGGTATTCGGTACTCAAAAGTCACAAAGGTACGTGTTTTATAAGCTGTTATGTTAATATTACTGTTATGGTACACCGACAAGTGGACAATTGTTGCTAAAGTAATGACATTATCTTTTTGTCTTTTCCTTTTCCCTCTCCCTGTCTTTTTAAGTTAATTTATTGTACTAGTTATTTTATACACTGTCCCAACAGTGATGTTATTATTGTCTCCCCACTAAACGATGTTATAGACCTGACACAAAGCTATGTAACTCAAAAGTAACATTCTCCCCTTTTTATGTTCTGTACCCCACTCCCCATTGGTCTTAACAAAAAATGCAATGCTCTGCCTGATCTCCTGGGGGAGGCTAGGCAGGGAGGTACCATAGAGCAGGTGGAGATAGGGGCTCAGCTGAGTGTCAGGCAGAGAGCAGAAGCCAGGGCTATGCTAGAGAAGTGTAGGGCTCTGTTTTCAGACAAGCCAGGGAAGACACACATTGCAGAACACCCAGTGCTGACAGGGGATCTGAGAACTCTGCATAAGCATGCTTATAGAGTGTCAGCAGAGGTGAAGGGCAGTATAGAGAGGGAGGTAGAAGAGATGCTGGCCCTAGGGGTAATTGTACCATCCCAGAGCCCTTGGGCTTGTCCGGTAGTCCTGGTGCCTAAGAAGGACGGAACCAGCCGGTTCTGTGTGGACTACCGGCAGCTCAATGCGGGCACGGTGTCAGATGCCTACCCCATGCCCCGCATGGATGAGTTGTTAGATGAATTCGCGGGGGCAAGGTATCTGATGACTATGGATCTCAGTAAAGGGTACTGGCAGATCCCTTTGACCCAGGAGGCTAGAGAGAAGTCTGCATTTATTACCCCAAGTGGCCTCTATGAATTTCTAGTGATGCCATTCGGGATGAAAAATGCACCGGCTACCTTTCAACGCCTGGTCAATCGCTTGCTGGAGGGTATGCAAGGGTTTGCAAGGGCATACCTGGACGACATTGCTGTCTTTAGTAATTCGTGGGACTCACACTTAGTGCTTGTAGCTGTAGTGCTAGCCAGGATAAGGGAACCGGGACTCACGTTGAAACCCACCAAGTGCTTAGTAGGGATGGCAGAGGTATTGTACCTAGGGCACAGAGTGGGTGGCGGGCATCTTAAGCCAGAACCAGCTAAGGTGGAAGCTATAGTGCAGTGGCCCATTCCCAAAACCAAGAAGCAAATCATGGCTTTTCTAGGCACCGCAGGCTACTACAGAAAGTTTGTCTCTCAGTATAGCGCCATTGCCAAACCCCTGACTGACTTGACCCAGAAGCGACAGTCTGTGCTGGTAGTCTGGTCTCCTGCCTGTGAGGTCTCGTTTCAGGCATTAAAGACTGCACTAGCCAGCGCTCCTATACTTGCTGCTCCAGACTATGCAAAAAAGTTCCTGGTGCAGACTGATGCCTCAGACTTTGGCATTGGTGCTGTACTCAGCCAAGCAGGGGAGGAGGGTGATGAGCACCCGGTACTATATCTAAGCCGCAAACTGCTGCCCAGAGAGGTGGCCTATGGCACCATTGAGAAGGAGTGTCTGGCCATAGTGTGGGCTCTAAAGAAGTTACAGCCTTATTTGTATGGCAGACATTTCACAGTAATAACTGACCACAATCCTTTGAGTTGGTTACAGAGGGTGTCGGGGGAAAATGCTAAACTTTTGCGCTGGAGTCTTGCCTTACAGGAGTGGAACTTCACCATCCAGCACAAGAAGGGAAGTGAGCATGGTAATGCTGATGGCCTTTCCCACCAGGACAGCCCTCAGGACTAACTTCAAGAGCTGGCAGGTCAGCCCAGCCACCGGACGGGGTGGTCAGGGCAGTCCCTGCGTCTTGAGTGGGGGAGGTGTGACGGGGAGGAAAGGGTTAATACCTGATTTGCTATGCATTACTGTTGTTGCCCTGTCCCCGCCATTTTTATTCCCCATGTGCAGGCCATTCCCTTTCTGCGAGGGTAAAAGACAAGATGCATTGCTTGCCATACCCTCTAACCAACACATGATAGCAGATCTTAAATGTAAGGCAGAAGATATTTTTTTTGTAAGTCCAAGCAGGAATTACTTGGACATCCAGCTGTGATATGGGTGAATGAGCTTCGGTATTTTTATGACCAAGCCTCAAAGGGTTGTAATTATTTTTATGATGGAGCCTCAAAAGGCTCCCACAGATTTAGAGTCCCCCTGTCTAAAAGAGTGTCAATTATGGCAAGACCCAGAGACCCATAATGTATACAAAACTGACATACTGATGCACAGCAGATGTCAGGCTAGTGACCCCTCCGGGACAAAAATCAGACTTAGTGGCCCCAAGTTATGGGTGTAGCCCAGGTATGCTAAGTGGCATGGGCGTCAACCTGACCCATGCGCCCTGCCCACCGGGAAGCCCTTTTGACCAGTCTTATGAACTGTTGGTCACTTGGCTATTCGTGGGTTTTTTTTGTTCCCACGAGGGGATTGGATCCACATGTTAAAGATAGCTTTGGGCAGTCTATAAATGTGGCTTCCCATTTATTCCCAGTGGGATTCTTGAATTTTAATCCATGATGTAAAGATGCAAGACTTTGTTCTAGTACAGCAGCAACCAGTCCAGGAGTGAAGGGGTTAACAACCACATAACCACAGGACTTTTAAAACCAAGGCTGCATTTCTTGCACTGGCAAGCAAAGGACAATTTCTTTCGTCCAAGGACAATTTCTTTCATTTCCTTATCCCAGTGAGTGTTGTTTTAAGTGTATTCTGCAGATGTCGTGTGTTTGTCTATTAAGGAAATAAATCACAATTTATTTTGCACCTTGTTCTGTTCAATCAAGTACCCAGAAATATAAATGTGTTGATAAAAGTTGGTGTCATCGTGACACAGCCCTCTTCAAATAAATAATTAAAGTTCCTCAAATGTTATATATCCTTCTCTGTTATATGAATGGGAACTCGATCTGAATTACAACTGATTCATTCATATTTCTATTTGTGGTCATATTTGAGTAATGTCTCTTTAAAGTAATATTTCTGATAAATGTATGCAGAGCCACAAAAAAGCTCAAATGCGGAGGCGCATGTGCGATGGCGAGGTGCATGGAGTCTTAGTTTCTGAGCTCTGTCCCACCCGGCACGAAAAGCTAATAAAGCGGCAATAAAAATAAACACATAAACTCATTACCCGGCAGAGCAACCGAAATACAGTATATCACGCAGTCTCAATCAAAGAGAATGACGCCTGTGCTGACGGACTATTTTCAAAAGAGCGGAGTGGGAGGAACGGGAGGGGGGTTCTGCCTAGCCGCACTGAGGGATTGGATTCGGGGGGAGAGGACTCGGAGTGCGGAGGATCTACCAGAGGTCAAGTCTTTTGCTCAGAAATTAAAGCATTCTTTCAAAAGGAGCTTTGGGACATGAGGAAAGATCTGAACTGTTTGGGCGAGAGAACAGAAGATCAAGAGTCAAAGCTAGATTCCACTATAAAGGCTCTCATGAAAATGGAGAAAAATTCAGCCAACTTGAAATCTACAGTCTTAGACTTGGCAGAAAAACTAGAAGACACGGAAAATTGTGACCGCAGAAACAATATCAGGCTGCGCGGGGTTCCGGAGGTCATTACAGACCCCAAGTAATGCACCTTAAAATGGCTATCCCACATGTTCCCGGATAGGCTTGAGTCCAACCTACAAATGGACCAGTGTCACAGAGCACTCCGTTCACGACCGCAAACAGGGGACCCACCCAGAGATATTATTATCATTATTATCCTGGGTGTCACATCGTGTCCCGGTTTCACACTGCCCTATGTGTTTTGGGTTGATGTTGCCTCGCGCCGTTACCGCTTGCTTTGTCACGCCAAATATGGGGTAGCCACTACACCGGAGCGAGCCGCTCCACTGGCTCCCCATGTCGCACCGGTAGGGAATGGGGACGCGGTGAGGTCTGAGACTTCCATGGATCTCGGTGATGACCGAGCTGGTGTTTTGGGGGGTCAGATAGGGGGTGGAGGGGGGAGGGAATCGCGTGTGGTGAGAGGGGTTCGTTAATAGATATATGCACTGCTGTACTTTGGGCTCAGATAGGTTCATGAGTGGGTCAAAAAGAGGTTGCCTCGGGATGTGGTATAATGTTTGTAGTTTTAAGGCACTGCTCTGACACAAATATTAGACACAAAAGTCGAGGTCTCTTCCTTGAAAACTGACCCAGATGGCCACCTAAAAGACACGGTTGAGACTACCTGAGGGGCCGGACGTAAAGTTTTAATTACAAAGTTGATTGTATCAACGTTATTGATACACTATTTTCATACTACATTGTGTTATTCTATATTATACAGTATGTATTATAAAGATAGGTTCACAAAGGTGTCGGAGGACCTCTTCGGCTAGTTGCTTTCGTCTCGAGACATGGAACATGGAGGATAGCCATGTACACGACCGGGACCCTGGGGACCCTGATTTCTGAGCTCTCTCGGAGAAGGGGGCACATATGTTAGGTGTCCCAGGGGACTGTTCTACCCCAAGGGCAAAAGAGCCAGATTTGCCCAGCGTCAAACCCGGCTCCTACAAATTTAGTGTTCCATGTGTTTGGTATGTCTTTTCTTCCTTGTCCTCCCTCATGTGTGTCACTTTCCCTATCCCCGCCCATACCAGGAGAGCGAAAGAGCTGCATCAGGTCATGCACAGAGAGAATGGAGTGGGTGCCGTCGGTGGCATCTGAGGTTATCTATGAGATGGGTAAGCAATCCTCACAACAAACACACATGGTTGTATATTTTATTTCCCATAATGTCAAGGGTTTTAATAGTTCGCAGAAATGGCGTATCGCCTTCTCTGAATACAGAAAGAAGAGATCCGACATATTGTTCCTTCAAGAAACCCATTTCAGTATAAGAAACAGCCCCAAATACCTGGATAAAAATTTCAGACAATTTTATTTAGCATCTGCAAACGAGAAGAAAAGAGGGGTCACTATACTGATCCACAACGGGCTGCCCTTTAAATTAGAAAAAATAAAGAGATAAGGAAGGAAGATACCTGATAATTGTCGGTCTGATACATAGCTGTAGAATAACACTAGCAAACATATACGGGCCATATGAAAGTGACCCTCAGGGGGCTTTGCACTAAGCTCCGTACTTTTATGTCTGGTTGAAATAAAAAACCACGTCCGATACAAAGTGAAGCCGGAGACGGGATTCACTAAGGCCTTGAGCCCATTTTCTCTCGGACGGACCAAAAACTGGCTTATCGTGCAAGCTTTTTCCCCCTGCTAGCGTTCTTAAACTTTACGTACGCTAGCTGATAGAAAAAAAAGCCGCATTTAACATTTGCATGGAGATTTGGCATCTCCATGCAAGGCTGTTACAGGCGATTGTACACAAAATAAAATCATTTTCATAATAGTGTACATGAGTAGGGGGTCTCCGGAGCTGAACCGCATTGGTTTCAGGTCTGGGGACCCCCTACTTCAGGAGATACAGGCCCCGTTATGGGGTGCCGGTATCCCCTGCACTTTGAAAGATTCCGCGTCACGTGAACGGGACATTTACATTCTGCGGGGGATATCGGCACCCCATAACGGGGCCTGTATCTTCTGAAGTAGGGGGTCCCCGAGGCTGAAACCAATGTGGTTCAGGTCCGAAGACCCCATGCTCATTGACAGTATTATAAAAGCAAACGTTCCCATTTTTTACTAATTTGGTCATCTCCACGCTAAGGCAATTATGGTCCCCTGAGGTTCGTGTATGTCCCCTTAGTTTCCTGGGGGTATCTGTGGGAGAGTCCATGGAAGGAGTGAATCCATTCAATATAATATCATTGTAAATTACTGTGTGTGTGTTTCATATATATCTTTTTTGGGACATGGTAGTGTAGGGGTTAAATGCTGAAATGCTGAAGTGATGAATTTAGCCAAGCACATGACAACAATTATAATCACACTTTCGCACCACTATTTTGGAGGGACACCCTATATAAAGCGTCCATTCTGTTCAGCCAGTGTGGGTGTTGTTGTGAGGAGAGATAGAGTGGAATTGGTGGTAGTAGGAGGAGAGAGTTGGTTATTTGTTGGTGATTATTGAGTGAGTTGTCTTGTGTTATTATATTTTGTTTCTCTAAATTTTTGTATTGTTGGTGTGAAAGAACTTTGTTAGTGTGTCATTTTGGTTTATATTTCTTTTTTGTGAGTGATTGAGTGAAATAGAGAGGATGAGTGGGAGTGGACGTGGGAGTGGACGTGGGAGTGGATGTGGGAGTGGTGTGGTGGCTGGTGGAGTGGTGGAGCGTGGGAGTGGAGGAGGTGCCGTGGCTGTGTCTTTCTTTGAACAACTCTATGGATCATTATCATGTAAGAATTTGTTAACAATTATTATATTATATTATAATATAGAAAGTATGTTGTATAGGCCACACTATTTAATATATGAACTATATTTTACATAGGTAAGTTGTGGGGGCTGGGGAACAATGAAGAGACCTCTAATGTCTCCTAAGTACATATAGAACATAAAAAGTGTTCCCCGCACTCATAATGAATACTAAACAATCAATGATACTTGAAATGCTGATATATATGAATGAGCAAAAGTGAAGAACATTAATTGACAATGTGCCAAAAAACTCTAATCACATACAATTAACAGGAGGGGGAGGGATGGTGAGGGAAGGGGGAAATGTGACATCACTAAAAAGTGATAGATATGATAAACAAATCCCTAACAGGGAAGGAAGTGGTTGCGATGAGACGCAGGGGAAACGTCACGTTTCGTGGTCACTTACCCCTTTTACAGGCCCATTCTCATAGTCACCACAAAGTGGGACTATGGTACTTACCGACTCCCTCACAGTAATTTCCTCCCAGTGTTAAAAGAAATGCCATCAAGATGCCATAAAATGTTTATGCAAGACATGCGTAACGTAACATTGAGCTGGTAAACATGTATGCTGTAACGGTGGTGTGCAGCTGATTGGGCACATGTAATTTGTCACAAATGCACGCATGACATAGCCTGATAGGTGTCTGTAATTATATGTACATGTTGTTAAAATGTTGAATATATTACCATACATTATTAAATCACTACTTAAATGTATATTAACACTTGTACATATAGCAACAATAGAAAAATGAAACCCCTATAATGAGAGCACTCTAAACAGATATGTACACTGATGACACCTGATGAATCTAATGATGTAATGAATTGATGAATTAAAATATTGCAGGTAAGTGAACCTATGCCTCCTATGAGGCTTGCCTAATCTAAAGTACGAATTTAAAATGGAGTGGGTATAAACTGAGGTATAAAGCCCCAATATAACATATAAGTAGGACTATAAAGCCATCACGTTTAGATGCAAAATCACATCTAAATAAGTGTAGCTAAACACCAGACTCTGAATGGTTAATGAGTAACCTTTAAAGAAAAATGAAAGGATCTACTGTCATAGAGAGTCTCTGTGATTGCTGCACTGTGGGGGTGCAATGCCTGTGGCCAAATATGTAAATGAATATCAATATGTAACACTTATATCAGCTCTGGCCTCCCACCTAGCAGGTAGTGTAGTGTGAACACTTTAGTGCACACTTCAATAAACAGGTAGATAGAGATGAAGAATGCAAGGTATAATAACCAATGATTGGCAATGCCAGTATCCAAAGATAATCCAGAAACAATAATGATGAGTTGAAGTAGTAGCTAGCAATATTGGGTTAAAAAACCTCCTGAAGATAGATAATGGGTAGGAATGACCCCCCCCCCCCACGATCAGTCTCATTGGAAGTACCCCTGTAGCAATAATGTACTCACAGTTCCTCGGTTTATGGCTGGCAGGATGTGCAGCTTCCGGTAGTAGTAGATACAGGAAATGGGAAAGAGCGCACGATCCTACGGGAGCAAGGAGAGGACCCAATTCAAAAAAATATAAACTTTATTATGTCATAGACCTAAAATCCAACGCGTTTCAAACGCTGGTGCGTTCTTAATCAAGGATAACAAACACTGTTAAAAAATCCAAATATATACCCCTCTTACCTGCGACCAGTTCGCGCCAAAAAGAACCGCACAGTGACATCATGATGGCCGTGCGTGCCATGCGCGAACCGCCAAGACGGGATAAAAAGTCAAAAGGGCGGAAGTGGTGGCCAAGGGTAGGGAGACAGAGAGACAACTAAGGGCAAAAACAAAAACGACGGTAACCCAAGAGGGACAATAAATGAATGGCAATAATATAATCTTAAAGCTGTCAATAATAATCAGCCCTTAAAGATGGAAGGAAGTAATAAAAGAGAAGAAAAAGAGTAAAGAGAATAAAAAAGAAGAAGGAAAAAATAAAGTAAAAAATAAAACATTGATTAAAAATAATAATAAACCCTATAGCTCAGCGCAAAAAATTATAACCGTGTAAATACAATATGTGCATGATAAGCTTTCTGCTAAGTGAAAGCTGCCAAAAGGGTCTCTGCCTAACAAATTTCTCACAAACTTGTTTACAGATAATAGTACACAAAATGCAGTGACCCAGCGCTCCAGGTGACAACAATACACCAGTCCAATGGTCAGTCAATGTGGATAAGGAAAGTTCTTTACAATGTTCCAATCGTTGAAGAAATGATGATCCAATTTCTGGCTGTTGGTTCCAAGTTCCTCCTAATGTACAATAGACAAAAGAGAAAAGACCATTGCGCAGCCACAAGAACCAATAAATGACTCCACAACAGAATTAAAGTAGTGAACTTACAAACATATTGTGTCGTTGTTCCTTTGAGACAATCTGTGCTTTAAACCTTTTCTTTTTCAGATATCACGAATCCCCTGTGTTGTCTGTCATTCATCCAGTTTTCTATCTGCTCACAGTATTACCACTCAGAAATGGTCCCCATTTAATCCCAGAAAGGAGATGACATAAAAAATGATGGTGCAGATTGATAAAATTTAATAACAATAAAATTAAAATAGCCAAAGGCTTACTCACATAAGCCAGGCTGTAATAAAGCAGCTTGATACAATCAGGTAGGGCTAGCTTCCGGGATGATGGCGCTCTCACTCCCAGCAAACCCTGGAGTTGGCGTCTAGATCTGTGCAATTGCTCTGCGTAGCCCACCTCTTCCCGTTATCGTTGCTTTCTCTAACTCAGCTTACAGTGGCCAGCACTACACTCTGTGCTCTGCTCCCCCCCTCTGAGCGACTGCCGTCAACCCGTGCGCAGCTCAATGACGTCACACGGAGGCAGTGGAGGACTACATCAAATCCAAGTGTAGCCACTCGGGGCATAGAACAGAGGCGAGAATCTGTTATTTAATGAGGATTTGGAGTGTGGGGCGCAAAATTTACATGAATTAGATGGAATACCGACCAGAAAATCGGTCTCATAGATCCTATAGCATAATGGTGCTTGATGCTAATTGGAGGGAGGTAAAGAAGCCTGATCCCAGACATTATTACTGACGTTTAGATTCTCCTAGGGAATAATCTATTAAGTGTAATTTTGGGTGCAGTAATTATGTACAGTGTGGGAAAATGCATTCCTGTATTGATATTGTTGTTTTTGTACCTTTTGCAGTTGCCCGTTTGAAGGAAGGTTCCATAAATTTAGGCCCAAGCGGGGACGTTGGATTCCACCAGAGGGAGATTGTAGCCCTGTGTAATTTTGGTGTTACATGCCTCTTTCTTTCTGTGCAGTAATCCCTGTTAAGAGGGCAGGTTTGCCAGAAGTTATCATGAGGATTGCCTCACCCCATGTGAGGTGTAATATGTAGCAAAGGAAGTGACAGCATGCTCTGTGTCCACTAACAGTGACACAAGGGTGGGCCTTCTGGAAGCTATATAATACGCATCACTTCCTAAAGTTAGTGTGTTCTGTACAGGCTGAGTTCAAGATCAAGTCTGTCAAGTGGTTGCAGAGAGTAACACGCTGACTTCACACTGTGCCAGGGCTCTGGCACAGATTGTGGCCCTCCCTTAGGGGAGAGGTGGCAGAGATAACCCTGTCTCTATTACAGAGTCAGGAGGGAACTTCCTTGAGGTGGGGAACTATGCTGATGTGCGGCTAAGTACCGGCCGCTATGATGGGCAGTCTGCCGCGGATTAAGTCAATAAAGATGCCCATGATTCAAAGAGCCTTCTTGCCTGAGACTGGAGTTAATCAGGGAGAAGTTGCACCCATTGGTTCTCTTCCAGACACTCCTCCCTGCTGTCGTGGGGACCTGGAAGAGATGGAGGCGCTGTACCAACTGTGAGTAGAACTCAGCACTACCTCACGAGCCAGTCATGGTGAAATCCCCAATACCATCAAGCGGGAGACTCAGGAGTCCTGTGAGCCAGCAGGTGCACCACATAACATGACACGTAACGGGGGGGTGGTGGGCTAGTTTCTCACATAGGGGTTAGGATCAGAAGGGCCCAGGGAAACACTGTTACATATATAATATATATATATATATATATATATATATATATATATATATATATATATATATATAATGGGGGGCTCATCAGTGTGGGGTTAGTTACACTGGCTATGCAAAGCTGAAGCAAGCAAATTTTTGTCACTTTTTTAACTCACCATAACTTAACTAAGTATGGTAAAACCCATCCTGATAATATATATATACAGCAAAGCTGAAGCAATCAGGATGGTTTTAACCATACTTACAGTAGTTAAGTACGATGGGAGAGGTAAGAGGATATTCAGGATTGATCTCTGTTACGGATACCAAGAGTATGGAGAATGTGAAGTAGAAGAGGGTTGTCCATAGTATCAAAGGCTGCAGAGAGGACGAGTAATATTTGTACAGTATGAGCAAAGTGTAATTAACTTTATCTTTTGCAGCATGGAGGTTATTAGTTATTTTGGTGAGGGCTGTTTCAGTGAAGTGGGCAGTGCGGATGCCAGAAAGAGAGGGTCTAGGAGAAAGTATGTGGTGAGAAAATGGAGCAAGCGAGAGAAAGGCGCTCAAGGAGTTTAGATGCAAATGGCAGGAAGGAGACAGGGCAATAATTAGAGAGACAGGTAGGGTCAAGCTTGGTGTTTTTGAGTAAGGGTATAACTGTTGCATGCTTGAAGGAGGTGGGAAAGGTGCCAGTGCAGAGGGAGGAGTTGAAAATATGGGTAAGTGTAGAGATTAGAGTAGGAGCAAGAGGTTTTAGGAGATGGAAGGTAATGGGGTCAAGAGGGCAGATGTTAGAGGGAGAAGAGGAGATCAGTCGTGACATCTTCCTCTGTGACAGAATAAAAGGAGTCGAGGAAGGAGGAGAGTTAGGAAGATGAGTAAAATGTGCGGAGGATACAGTGGGGTTATCTTGCTGAATAGAATCCACCGTTGTCTTGAAATAGTCTGCAAAGTCCTGAGGTGAAACTCCACTTAAGAATGGTTCACTTTAAATCTGGAATGCTGCCTCCTCCTGCAGTGCTGCTACACCAGTGAATCTGTAAATATATGGGCGTAAGAAGTCACCTGATCCCATTTACTTTCAGCCCAGACAGCTCAATTAACACATGAGGCACAGAAGACCTGTTTATTTGTAATCAGATTATTTGTAATCAGATTTCTCATACCTATGCTAGCTGCTGGATTGACTAATTAGTTTAGCCCAGCAGATGTTAATACTGTTGCAGAAACAGAAACAAGTCACTCAGTGCATACCTGAGAAAAGAAAGATGAAGTTTGATACGATCTTACAAGATGAGGCCTCTATCATTCCCTGTTAAACTCCACTTAAAAATGGTCCACTATAAAGAAGGGACGCTGCCTGCCTGCAGTGAAGCAGATTGGAATATATTCTATAGCATTTCAATTATTGTATGTGTATACAGGTGAGAAGAGGATGATTTAGATGGTGGCAATATGGTAACCATGTGTTGGATTGAAAACTTTGGCTTTCCTCACTATAATAGAATATGTAGGGGGGAGCATATAAGGTCAAAAAAGGTTGTTACATATTCTAATTTATGGAGGTTGTAAAGCAGCAGGCAGGACATTGCTGCCACACTGCCCTTTCCGGTACCTCTATAAATAGGTGTAGCCAGGTCCCCCTCTGGGTTATTACTTTTAGCTTTTATGGCACTAACCTGCGTGGCGGTCGGGGATTCGCCTTGGACTCCGGTGAGAAGGATGAGGTGCAGGGCAGCTGAGGGGAAGAGAAGCGGCAGCACCTAGGGTGATCGCGTCGCAGGTGGTTTCTGTAGCAGGTTGCCGCCATCTTGCACAAGGTTCGCGCATGCGCAGGGCGGCGGCCATGTCAGGTTGCGCAGGAGCAATGCGCAGGGCGCATGCGGCGGCCCATAGAGACAGGTTAAGCAGGGAACTACAAGTCCCATGAGCCTGAGGAGCCTGAGACATGTGACGCATGGCAGCCAATCGCGCGACAGGATTTTGCTGGAGACAGTTGTAACAGTTTGGAATGCTAAAAGGGTGAGGCAGTTGATCCTGGGAGATAGAGAGGGGAGGAGGTGCGTATGCAGGAGTCAGTGACCCTCTAAATTAGGTCAGTATACCCCTAGGCCCCAGCTAAGGCCCTGAGTCACCGCTAGCTTGTGGTTGCTGTAGGGACAGCCCTTTGTGTAGGGACCTTGCCTGTTGTATTCAGTACCAGTCAGGGACAAAGCTGCTGAAGATGAGTAAACGACAAAAGAACAAGGCGCACAATGCACATAGTGAAGCACAATTAAAAAAGTGAATTTTACTAAAGGATAATATGTTCTGCGTACATCAGAATAAATAAAATCAAGCAATGGATTAGTGGGGTTACCACACAGAGGGATAGCTGGAAATGTCGCTCTTCGCTCGATGCAGGGGAGGAAACAGGAGACCAGCGGTCATCTATCCAGACAGGAGGGCCCTCTGAGTCCGTGGAGTACACTCACTCTGTCTCAAGGTGATAGGATGGTATGTCCACAGTGTTAAGTCCCGCACACAGGTCCCGTAACAAGGTACAGCAGCCTCCGTCAGTACCACCACTGCCAAATGCCGACAGCACGCCGCTTCGCCTCGTGGGGCGTCTGCCGATGACGTCACGGACTTCTCCTCTACTGCAGTACCCAGAGGAGCGTCCACAGCAGCGCACAGCACATTTGGTGGTCATGTCCGGAGATACAGAGATTCTGGACCATGATCCAGAGGCTCATACACGAAGTCATGGGACTATCCCTACCCTTGGACCCATTGACCCTGGTGCTGAACAAACCAATCGAAGATCTCCCCTCACTAATGTCCAGACTAGTAACGGCCATATTGACGGCAGCTAGGTGCTCCATAGCAGCCGCTTGGAAGCAGACTAAAGCCCCCTCTAGAACGACTGTCACTTGGAGAATTAATGAAGTTATGACCATGGAGAAACTGACCGCCATGCTCCAAAAGAAAATACCCCAGTTCCTGAATACCTGGGACCCCTGGTTAGCAAAGTAGACTCAACCGAACCGAGTCGCGGAGGCAGGAGCATGCCACCCCCCCCTTTCTCCCCCCCGGACTCCGGGGGAGGAGAGGATGCTACAGAGTCCCCTGGACGACTCTCCCTCCCTCCCCCTGGACCCTCCTCCCCCCATATACCCCTGTATGTCTTTTTCCTCCCCCCCCCTCTCTCCCTCCCCTCTATATCCCCCCCACCCAAGAAAATGGCTTGTTATATGGTCACTCATAGATTGTAAAAAGCATCACTGTCATGGGATCATGACACCCTTGTATGTACTGCATTATCTGATTGTGCCCAATAAAAAAATTGTTACAAAAAAGAAAAGGAGTCTGGTCCCAGACCAGGAATATCAGATTACTGTAACGGATCGGGGCACTCGCTCTTCCCAGCGTGCCCCTGTCACCTTGGTCCCTCCGGCTAGCCCTTCCCTTCCTCTGCCTTTGCGATCCCTGCTCCACTCCCTTGAGGCATGCTCAGCGCGCTCCCGTTCGCGGTCCGCACACTCGCGCAGTTCTTCCATTGTGTGCGTGCGTTCCCGCTCCCTGGTCTCCCATCAGGGGACTCACGCCCCTCGGCGTACCTCCGTCCCTTCACCTGCTTCCTCCGCTCCTTTCCCCTCGCTTACCCTTCAGCCGAGCACCTCCTCCGCGATACTTCCCCCACGCTCTGGCACTCGGTTATTGCGTGCACGTGACCGCGTTACAGAGGGCGTGCGCACTGGCTCTATTTACCAATCCTCCCCTGATACTGGTTCCGCCCCTCGGAGCTTACAGGCCATTACCCTAGATTACCTCCATGTCTCCTCCCGTACTCACACACCTATCCCTGCAAGATCCCAAACAAACCCCTGCTCCACCCCTTCCTGCTATTTGTCCTCCCTCCTTTATAACCCCAGTCTGCCCTCTGCTTCCTCGCTCTGCATAGCTTTCCTGTAGCTCCTGTGTGTACAGTGTCTATTCCCAGCTCCCTTGTCTATTTCAGCTCTGGTTCTTTTCCCTGCCCTTGTTTGGATTCCCTTGGTTTGTACTTGAACTCTGCTGTAGACTTTGACTACGCTGCCTTCTCCTGCCCTTGAACCTTGGCTTTTGGACATCACTACACTGCTCTATTCTATCCCTGGACTCTGGCTCTTGGACAACTACCTTCCGACCTCTGGCGCCCAGGACTCAGCAAGTATAACGTTAACTCTTAGGCTAAGGTCCCGTTGCACGCGTCCGCACGGCTGGCTTGCTTGCCGGCGGCGCGTGCAACTCGCTGTACCGCGATCTGCGGTCTACAGGATACTTTTCTCGGAGCGGGGGGGCGTGGCCAAAAGGGTCGGGGGGGGGCGCGGCCATGACGTGAGGGGTGCGGCCATGACGTGAGGGGCCGGAGCGGGAGGTGGGCGGGAGTGGGAGGATTGACAGGGAGGGGGGGGCGTGGCTTGAGCGGAGGGACCCGCTACTCTTCCCCCCCTCCCTCCACTGGCTGCCACGGGCTGCAGGTAAGTAAAAAAAACACACACACGCAGGCACTCATACATACACACACACACACACACACACACACACACACACACACACAGGCAGGCACTCACGCACTCATACACACACACACACACACACACACACAGAGACAGGCACGCACGCACTCATACACACACACACACAGACAGAGACAGGCACGCACGCACTCATACACACACACACACAGACAGAGACAGGCACGCACACAGACAGGCACACACATACACACACACAGGCAGGCACGCATGCACTCAGACACACACACAGAGAGGCACTCACGCTGCTTTCACTCCACACTCCTCCCCGCTCCCCGAAGCCTCTCCTCCTCCCGCAGCCTCCCCTCCCCATTGGCTCACAGCCACACCACGTGATGCGTCAACGCTAGGAAACACCATTCTGTGGTGTCTCCTAGCGGCTGACGCGCCACAGCGTGTAGTCAGCTGTGCCGCCAGGGGGGACCGGGACCGGCTCGCGAGGATTCCCCTGCTGGTGGGGAACTCGCTACATTGCCGCCCGCGCCAACGAGCGCAGCGGGTCCCAGGCCTAACTCACCAGGTCCGGCAACGCAATTACCACACTCCGGGCACGCCCTCACTGCTGTGAGTGCATGTTATACAATTATCCACCTCAGTACTGGGGACTGGCCAGGTCTGCGGGCATACAGGCATTACAATTACTCAAAAATACAAAAAAGGATGTGAAAGTGTGCAGCTAATACATGGTAAGACACACAAAGTGAATACAATGTGAAATAAACAATATTGTGGACCTTATAAGTGTAAATACACTAATGATGCATCCGCAGCCTTTCTTGGGGGGTGGCTCGACACCCCTAGAACTAGAGAAACGACAAAAGAACAAGGCGCACAACGCACATAGTGAAACACAATAAAAAAAGTGAATTTTACTAAAGGATAATAAGTTCTGCGTACTGTACATCAGAATAAATAAAATCAAGCAATGGATTAGTGGGATTACCACACAGAGGGACAGCTGCAAACTTCACTCTTCGCCCGATGCAGGGGAGGAAACAGGAGACCAGTGGTCATCTATCCAGACAGGAGGGCCCTCTGAGTCCGTGGAGTACACTCACTCCATCTCAAGATGATAGGATGATAGGTACAGCAGCCTCCGTCAGTACCACCACTGCCAAACGCCGACAGCACGCCGCTTCGCCTCGTGGGGCGCCTGCCAATGACGTCACGGACTTCTCCTCTACTGCAGTACCCAGAGGAGCGTCCATAGCAGCGCACAGCACACAGGGCGGCACAAAGTACATAAAATGGGAAAGGCTTTCACAGAGGACAGGGAGGAATAAACCAAGGGTGATCTTGGCCACAAATGAGTATACAAAATGAGCAGAAACACATTCCAATGCGTTTCGTAACAGAAAGTTACTTCTTCAGGGAATACAGGCAGCTGGGGGAGTGTATATACTTATATACCAAACAACCCCTAATCCAAAATAAGGTATCATATTACTGCACCAATCCGTGAAGGCGCATTAAATTGCTCATTAAGGTTCTGCAAATACAGTGTCAATTAAAAGAAACAGAACATATAAAAAGTACAAAATACAATAAAAACAATACAAATACATAATATTTAGGCGACAGAATTCTGAAAGAGAAAAGCCACAATTAGAGCCATACAGGTGCGAAAATAAAGACAGACATGTATATATATGGGTGCTTAAAGATTAATACAGGGACCAAATATCTATATCTTCGTTTAACCCCTTAGGGGTCAACGAACTCATTTGGTAAATCCAAAAGGTTTCTTGGTAGGAGAGGCTTTTAATTCTATCGCCTCCCCGCCTCTCTTTAGGAACCACTTTAATGCCCTTAAACATTACTGCACCGACACACTTTATTCGAGCAAATACCCAGTATGTACCTGGCAGATACCTGGAATGCGCCGCTCCTCACCTCTGACAAGCCCCGTTGCATTTGCCTTCCCAGCCTGGGTTCATGCCTGGCTGACGGGCGGCTGATCTGTTAAATGATAATGATTAGGATTTAATAGGCTGCAATGCTTCGCGTGTCTACCAGATGGCATAAATTCATGAATTGTAATGCAGTATATATATATACTGTGCAGTATTGCAGCCAGCGGGAATAAAATGCTTCAATCCCTGCCTAGAAAATAACCCAATGCACTCGGGCAGAAAACAGTCACAAACCTCAATACACCCGGGTATACCCGAATTCATGGGACTAGCCGAGCTCGAATAAAGTGTGTCGCCAGTGTAGTTTAGAAGGGTCTTTATTATGATGTAGTGCATAGTGGCGGGAAAGGCTATGTTTTTCATAACCAATTTTGATGTTCCTGATATGCTCCTGTATACGGATCTTTAAGCATCTTTTTGTGCGGCCTATATATTGAAGGCCGCACTCACAATTAACCAAATAAACCACATGGGTTGAATTGCAATTAATAAAGGAATCAATGGCAAAGCTCTCACAGGTAACAAACGATTTGAATGTTTTCCTCTCAGGGTGTAGGTGCTTACATATTGAAAACCTCCCACACTGGAAGTTACCAACTGGTCTATCACCAATCCAAGTGATTGGGGCAGGTTTAACACAAACATTACCCACATCACTGGGGGCCAATGAATTTTTAAGATTTGTTGCCCTCCTATATATGAATTTGGGGGCATCTGGAAGGCGGTCACCTAGAACTGGGTCATTACATAAAATTGCCCAATGTCTCTGAATAATTTTTTCGATTTTCTTATTAACTGAGTTGAAGGTTGTAATTAAAGGTACCTCTAACAGATTACTCTGATTATTTATTTGTTCCTTAATTTTTGGGACTAACATTGTTTGTCTGTCCATACAACGTACTATATCAAGATCTTTAGACAAGCTAACACTCGAATATCCTCTTTCAAGGAATTTGTCAAACAACAATTGGGACTGCTCCTCAAAATCATGTTCCCCACTACAATTTCGTTTAATCCTAATGAATTGACCTCTGGGAATATTAGTAATCCATGATTTTTTGTGGTTACTACTCGCCATTAACAAGTTGTTGGCATCGATTTCTTTAAAGAAAACTTTGGTAGATATGTTCCATTGTCCAATGCTGTCAATTGTAAGTCCAAAAAGTTAATACTGATGGGGTCAGAGACATGTGTAAAAACCAAGTTTTTGTCATTGGTGTTCAAGTAGGTGAGGAAAGAGCAAAAGGACGAATCATCCCCCTCCCAGACACAGAGGATGTCGTCCCATATAGCGACGCCAAATGATGATATGTTGTCTGAAGGGGTTGTTGTTCCAAATGCTCTGCAACTCCCACTGACCAATATACAGGTTTGCGAAACTGGGAGCAAATCTTGTGTCTATTGCAGTTCCGCAAACCTGTATAAAGAACTCTGCAAGGAACATAAAATAATTGTGGGTAAGTATGAAGTCAATGGATTTCAAAATAAATTCGGTGTTAAGGTGATGTAGTGTCGTATCTGCCTCCAGGAAAAATCTGACCGCAAGGAGTCCCTTGTAATGTGGAATGTGAGTGTAGAGCGCCTGCACATCACAAGTGATCCATTTGTAGGTACTCTTCAACTCAAAATCCTGAAAAGTGTGCAGGACAGAAGATGTATCTTTTAAATAAGATGGCAAAAGACTTACATAAACTAGCAAGAAGAAATCCACATACTGCGAAAGGTTCGCAGGAAAGGAAGGGGCGGACAGAAGGGAAAAGTATGGGTGAAAGGTAAGTGAACCTCTGTGTTAAAACCAGAAAGATACTAATCATGCAAAAAATGCTGCAGTTCCCAGTCAACATTAAGACCGTGTGGTTGCAAAGTATCTAACAAAAATATCCATTGCATCTCCATTTTATTTAATTTATTAAGTCGGTTTCCCCCTCTGATGTTAGTAGGGATACGAGTGACGCCAAAGAATCTAAAGTTCTTCAGACCACCATTCAAACAGGATGTAAAATGTTTGCTGACGGGATGGAAAAGATCTTTTTTGAGTATCAATCTTACATGTTCAGATATTCTGATGTGTAGCGGGCGAATTGTTCGTCCAACATATTTGGCTTTGCAGCCACACATTATAACATACACCACATAACTCGTGTGACAATTGATAAATGTAGAGATTCTAAATTTGGACACTGTAGATACCGTAGCTATTCTTTTAGTAAGTATTGCATACTGGCAGCATTTACAGAATCCACATTTAAAGAACCCTTTGGGTATAGTTGTTACTTGTGATGTAGATGGAGACTGAAATAGACTTTTGGAAAGGGACGTAGCCAAGGTATTTGCTCTTCTAAATGCAAATCTTGGTTTCTGCACATATGGTTCCAAATCTGGGTCAACTTTCAACACATTCCAATGTTTGGATATAATGTGTTGAATTTGTGGGGCCTGTCTACTGAATTTAGTTATAAACAAGGGATTGTCTGCAAAAGTATTTTTAGTCAGTTTGTTGTTTTTTTTCTTTTTTAACAACATAGTTCTATCCGCACAGTCAGCATGCATGAAGGCCTGTTCTATATCTTTAGTAGAATAACCTCTATCTGCAAATTTGAGACTTAGATTCTTGGAGTGTTGGAGAAATTTGTCCTGATCTGAGCATAATCTTTTGTGGCGTAAAAATTGCCCTTTTGGTATACCACGGATCATGGATCTAGGATGGCAGCTCTTAGCATATAGATATGAATTTCTTGAGTGGGGCTTGGTATAAATGTCAGAAGAAATCAAAGATCCTGGGCCACCATGGAGTGTCACATCTAAAAAATTAATATTGTGAGGATCAGTGATGAATGTAAAATGAAGATTAATTTCGTTAGTGTTTAAAGTGTCAATAAAAGTGTGTAGTGAATGAAGATCACCATCCCAAATGAAAACCAAATCATCAATATACCGTTTATAGAAAATAATATTTGAACGAAAAATATTAGTGTCACCAAAAACGTGAGTGCTTTCCCATAAACCCATAAAAAGGTTGGCATATGAGGGCGCAAATGACGTCCCCATAGCCGTACCTTGTGTCTGAAGATAAAAAAGTGAGTCAAATAAAAAATAATTGTGTGTCAATAGAAATCAGATACAATCGCTAATGAAAGTGGTTTGTGCAGTGGAAAGAGAAGATAGTTCCAAATAGTGAAAAATAGCTTTAAGGCCGTGTTCATGTGCAATGATTGTATAGAGTGATGTGACATCCATGGTGACCCATCTGTAGCTCTCCTTCCAAACAATATTCTCCAACTCAATAAGTAAGGCAGTGGTGTCCTGTAAAAATGATGGTAGTTGTTGTACAATGGGCTGTAGGAAATGATCGACATAGCGAGATACACCATCTCCCAAAGATCCAATACTGGAGACGATGGGTCGCCCCGGAGGGTTCTCCAATGATTTATGGATCTTTGGGAGATGGTGGAATATCGGTATGATGGGGGATTCGCATTTGAGATATTTTCTCTCTTTATTGCTCAGAACTTGTAGGACATCACCTAGCTCGAGAAGTGTTTCTAGTTCTTCAAGAAACCTCTTCGTGGGATCTGTTCTCAACCTTGTATAAAATGTGTTGTCACTCAATAATCGAATGGCTTCTTTCCTATAATTGATAGAGGATTGTACAATAATGGCCCCTCCTTTATCCGCATTTTTGATTACAATGGAACGGTCATTTTTGAGTGATTCTAAATCTACTTTTTCTTGTCTGGTTAAATGATGTGTTCTATGAGTAGACCCTGGAAAGGAGAAACCTTTTGCTAATAGTCTAAGGTCTCTATCAACCAGACATTCAAACGTAGAGATGCATGAGCCCTTAGAACTATTTGGGATGAAAGATGAACGAGATTTTAATCCTGAATCAACGTGTCCAAAGAAAGGGGGTTCTATGGAAATGTCTGTGCAACATTCATCGTAGAGTTTGTGCATGTCTGTGTTGAACGCATGTTCTCTAAAAGAGCACACTCCCTTATTCAGTAATGAATTATCAGGCTCTGTCGTATCAACAATTGGATTCACTGCCATTTGACCCTTTTTAGAAAAAAAATTTTCAGCGCCAACTTGCGCGTATATTTTTGAAGATCTATGATTGTGTTAAAGAGATCAAAGTCCTCTTGGGGCGCGAAGTTTAAACCTTTATTGAGAAGGACAATTTGTTGTGGGGTGAGCAGGGTGTCTGAGATGTTAATGATGTTGCTAAGGGAGGGGTCTAGGAGTATTTTTTCCTCTTGTTGTCTGAGCCTGATGTTTTCTCTGCTCTTTTTCCCCCTTCTGCACCTTTTCCGTTTTTTGATGGTACATAATGTGTGTTTGGGAGATTGGTTTTAGATCTATCATCTTTGTGACTAGAAATATATGTATTTTTGAAATATCCATCATCAGAATCTCTATGGTCTTTTATGCTTTGTTTTGAAAAGGACACTGATGGTCTGTCCATATTGTCAGACGAATCTGTATCAAAACTAGACCTTCGTTCTGTGTATGGTGATTTCAAAATTGATCTAGTTGTGGGCTTTTGATTAGAATGATCACTGTCAGTAGACATCTTGCGAGGCGTAGAGTGAAACATAGCTCTAGGCCTATCAAAATCTCTATTGGAACCCAATCTTTCCCAAGAATACTCTTGGTTCCTCTCATAATCTGTTTTGTCTCTAAAGAACTTTTCTTGTTTCTTAGAGACTACACCCTTTTCCATTTGCTCTATATTTTGTAAAAGGATTTTGTCGTTATGGGGAAAACGATCCATATCACAAAATTTATGTAATTCTTTTTTAAGAATATCAATTTCAGTTGTAAGAGACTTTTTTTCTTTCACCTTATACCGTACATCAATTGCATAAGATCAGTTGAACAAGTGTCCAATATTTTTCTCCAGTGTAATTCAAATTCTTTATCTGGAAAGCCAAATGAGGGCATTTTCTTCACACGTAATCCTCTAGGGATTCGTTTGACCCTTAAATAGTTCTCCAGTGATGTTATGTCACAAAAAATTCTGATGTCTTGGGTTAACAGCTTTTCCAGTTTAACAAAATGATCAATTAAATCTGTAGCATTGTCACATGTGATGTTGGCTGAAGATTCATCAAATAAGTGTAAAGCCCTTTTTGTTCTTTCTGAGTTATTCCCGCATTTCTGCACATAGCTGGTAGTAATATCAGTTGTTACACTGGCGACACACTTTATTCGAGCTCGGCTAGTCCCACGAATTCGGGTATACCTGGGTGTATTGAGGTTTGTGACTGTTTTCTGCCCGAGTGCATTGAGGTATTTTCCAAGCAGGGATTGAAGCATTTTATTCCCCCTGGCTGCAATACTGCACAGTATATATATATATACTGCATTACAATTCATGAATTTATGCCATCTGGTAGACACGCGAAGCATTGCAGCCTATTAAATCCTAATCATTATCATTTAACAGATCAGCCGCCCGTCAGCCAGGCATGAACCCAGGCTGGGAAGGCAAACGCAACGGGGCTTGTCAGAGGTGAGGAGCGGCGCATTCCAGGTATCTGCCAGGTACATACTGGGTATTTGCTCCAATAAAGTGTGTCGGTGCAGTATGTCCTGTTCCTCATCCATGTTATATAGGGATTCAATTCAACCCTTTAGATTAGTAATCAGAGATATCTTAATCATATATTTCTTTCAACAATAAAAGAGTCACCACTAACCCTGGTATAATGTGGGTAATCTTCTTAGTAATACATATATTTAAATCCCACAATTGACTCGAGCAACCTGTGTACTGTCTGGAAGAACTGGATAATGAGATTTATCCTATCAGGTGCATCAGAGTCTCTTTATAGTAGCCGCTGCAGGTAATGAATATGTATATAGTCTTAGACAAAAGGAAAAGCAACTGGCCCTGCTTAGGGCACCAAATGTTGCAAGCACTCACGGTTTGGGGAGTAATGATGGTTTGATGAGGTCCTCAGTAGCCGTGTAGTTGCACCGCCAACCCTTTCATGACTAGCGTCACGTGGGGCGGTCGCGCGACCGGCGGTGTTCTTCTCTGGTGTCTGTAGAAGGGGACCGGTAGGCTCCGTTACTCTGCAGGGCTGTTGGTCTCTGGTCTCTGTGATAAACTACTACCTCTGGCGTGTCAGCCGTATGATGCGAGGCGGTCACGTGACCCGCGGGACTCCCCTCCGTGTGCAGCAGCTACCGGTGTGCAATGCAACATACAGCAGTATGTGAGCTCTTCCAGCAGCAGCAGGAAAAATCGTGGAGCACAACCGAGAAAACGAAGCAGGGTAGACGTGGTGTGGTGACTTCAAATTTTTTTTATTCAAACAGACAGGTGTAGCTAGTGGATCATCTGACGCGTTTCAGCCCTAGGGCCTTTGTCAAAGAATGATCCATCAGCTTAAGGGATACATAGATATAGGCAGAATTAACACAGAACACCTGCACCAAATAAAGATCAGGTGAGGTGGGTAATTCACCTAATACCACTGGGTGGGAACATAAAAAACGTTTAAAAACAGTGCCAGCAATATATCATACAGATCATGATTACATGAAGATAACTAATGTAAAGCAATGTCAGCCTTGTAATAACTGACTTAAATATAAGTAAATCTCAACGTTATGTATGCATGTAATGATTGCTTGGCAACAATAAAATACAAAATGAATAAAACAACAACAGTCTGTTATGAAACAATGTAATTCAGTATATTATGTATAACATGTAAATATCTCAGTTCGACATAATAAATGGACCATGACAGGACCATAACAACTTGTTGAGAACTTATTTGTAATGGATAATAAAAAATGCACAAATGCGCACCAGGGATTAGTGGAAGGTAATTTATTAAAAATACACAAAAACTGAGGGGATCCAACCCCACCTCAGAACAGCTGTGCAGCTGGACGGCTAAGTACTACCAAGGAGAACACCTAATGGTGACTAAACCCTAAGCTGCACAGTATACAAATACAGTAAAATTTCTATAAAAAACATGAAAGAAAAAAACAAACATGAAAACAACCTATCAACAGATTTGTATAGAAACCGCCATAGGGTTGGGCACTGGCAAGGGGAAACGGACACTCACACTGAGACAGTCAGCAGACTCGCGGTGTCTGCACAGGATCCGGATCTCGGCACCGCGAGTCTGCTGACTGTCTCGGTGTGAGTGTCTGTTTCCCCTTGCCAGTGCCAAACCCTATGGCGGTTTCTATACAAATCTGTTGATAGGTTGTTTTCATGTTTGTTTTTTTCTTTCATGTTTTTTATATAAATGTTACTGTATTTGTATACTGTGCAGCTTAGGGTTTAGTCACCATTAGGTGTTCTCCTTGGTAGTACTTAGCCGTCCAGCTGCACAGCTGTTCTGAAGTGGGGTTGGATCCCCTCAGTTTTTGTGTATTTTTAATAAATTACCTTCCACTAATCCCTGGTGCGCATTTGTGCATTTTTTATTATCTTGTATTTCAGGGTGCCTTCCCCCCTTTTTAAGGGGGGTTCACCTAGATTTGAGAGTTTCTGGGGAGACGCTTTATGTACATGCTGCAAAGGGATCATCCACACCATCACACAGCACGAGCGCTGAATACCCTGTTTTTTCTACCTTATTTGTAATGGAGTAGGGTATCTGAGAATGTGATGAGGGCATTACATGAGGGGGAGAGGGGGAGGAGGAGGGGGGGAGATGGGGAGGGGGGGAGATGGGGAGGGGGGGGGAGGGGGAGAAAGGGGGGGAGGGGGTGTGGGGGGGGGGTGGTGGAAAGGAAGGGGCAAAGCACAAAAAGGGGCTTTTGACCACATCTACGCCAGCACAGGTCAACCGCGCCGGGATAGATCTGGCTCAGCCTAGCAGAAGTCAGGTACCACTGAAATAGGATTTTATATATGTTTTCTTTTATTGTTGTGCAAATTGACGTTTTTGGGGCCTGCTCCCAGATCTCCTCCCAGTCTTCCGGGTCTATTGAAAGGCCTAGTTCCTCAGACCATCTTTGCATGTATCGATGGTTAGGTGGTGTGGAAGGTGACTCTAATCCTTTGTATATTTGAGAGATCAGGCCTTTTTGGTAAGTTTTTTTGGCACACAGAATTTCGAATCTGGTTAGTTTGGGGAATTTAGAGGTTGGGGAGAGGGATAACAGGAAGTGCCTAATTTGCAAGTATTTAAACAGGTGGAAGCCCTGGATCTCGAGTTTGTCCCTAATCGCCTGAAAAGTAGCGATCTCATCTTTCTGCAACAGATCGGCCACCATCCTAACATTGTGACTCTGAAATTGGTCAAATTGACTTGGGGAACACCCTGGTGGGAATTTGGGGTTCCCGAAGATGGGGGTGAGCTGTGAGGGGGATGCTACCAGACCATACTTCCCTTTGCATTTAAGCCATACTTCCCACGTGCATCTCATTGCTCCCAGGGCAAACCTTTGTGGTTTGGTCCCGCTGCTGCCAGTGGACCACATTGCCACCTGGAAGGAGAGGGGGCGGGCGTAGTGAGACTCTATCTCTAGCCATGAAGCTAAGGCCGGGTCGCAATTCCAAACTACAGCCTGCTTCAGCTGTGCTGCGAGATAATATTTTGCTAGGTCGGGGACCCCCACACCTCCTCTCTCTCTACACGAGAGCATCACTGATCGAGGGACTCTGGGCCTTTTATCATTCCAAATGAATTGGAGGATTAGAGACTGCACGTTTTTAAGCGATGTTTGTGGGACCGGGATTGGGAGGGTTTGGAAATTATACAACAGTCTTGGGAGAACGTTAATTTTTTTTTTTTTTTTCAAACAATTTTATTAGGCATTTAGGTAGATATGCAGTTGCATCATGCGATAAAAGAAAAAACGAATGGCGCTAAGCCAGGGAGCCAGGTGTGGAGTAAAACCCTGTTCTTTATTAGTGCATGATGAGAGACAAGTATACCCCCTTGTGGGACAAAGACAGGAACCTCCTACGCGTTTCGGACCTACGGGTCCTTTATCAAGGAGTATGGGATGTGCTGAAGTAAGGCACCTTAAATACCTGGTTCATAATAGGCAGATTGAAAAAATCTGTGAAAAATTACACCGCAGGCCCAGTGCGCATGCGCGTGACGTCACCCGTGGCGCCGCACCATCAACCCAATGGATTGTGGGTATGGACCGCCCTTAGTCGCCGTCGGCGCATGCCCAGACTGAGACATGAGGCCAAACATGACTCATCTAGTCTCTGTCTCTGCTCCTGCCCATAGTGACATCACCGCGGGTATCCGATAGGTCGATGCACATCACTGCACCACCAATGAGTGTGCTGAGCAGACGATGTAGCACCAATCAAACAGAGTCCCCTGCGCTCACACCAAGGCCCAGAACAGTACACAGGGAGCTAGAACTGACAAAAACAAAGACCTGATTAAAGCACACAACAAGAGCAACTAATACAAAGACAAACTCTTAAATATTCTTGTTGTGAATGGTATACCTTCTCACTGCAGATCCCACATATAAAAAGACATACAATGTGACATACATAAACACACTAAACAAAACCATATCAACATTATGCATTATGCATTATGCAACATATACGTACAGAAAAAATATTAAAAATATTAAAAACAAAATATACAATTATAAAGACCTTTTTTGTTATGTCTTCTATTCAATATCTCCAAGGGAGAGGGAAATCAACTGTATAATTCCATTGTAAAAATACACTTTTACATTTTTAACATCTCGTTTGCTGATCAATAATTTTTACTCAACATAGTTAATATAACTTGGGACAATTATATTTCTAGTTAATGGCAACTGCCGGATAAGTTGTAAATCATGAAGGGCTTCCAATAGTTTATCTGAGTCTGATGCAAAATTGGTCATACAGTAGCAATAACTCCAAAGAATATTTCATACAGAGAAAACAGTGTTATAATAGGATAGTAATAATGTGATTTTCTATCATTACTACTAAAATATTGTTGGCAATATTTAATCAATTATTTATGCAAAAAATGGCACAGGTTCCATTCTACATTTAGACCGCAGGGAGTTCTGGTCTGAAGCATAAATATCCAGTAAGCCTCCCTGCGGTCCAAGAGGTTGAGTAGGTCACCCCCTCTTTCTTTTGAAAAGATTTTCTCAATTCCCTGAACTTTTAACCCATTGATGTTACCTTTGGGACATTGTGTAAAATGTTTAGAGACTGGGTGAGATGTATCCCCTTTCTTAATTAATCTGATGTGTTCGAGTATCCTGTTTTTTAGGGGTCTGATGGTCCTCCCTACGTAATTAATTCCACATCCACATGTCAGTAAGTAGATCACATATTGGGTGTCACAATTTATGAAAGACTTTATCGGAAAATCCTGATTGGATCTACAACCCCTAAAATGTTGTGAGGGAATCATAAATTGGCAAATCTTACATCCTCCACATCTATATGATCCCTTGGTTACAAATTTTCTAGTAGGTGGAGGGGAGGACGCCACGTAGCTTGGTGACACATAGGTAGCAATGGTTTTTGCCTTGCGATAAACAAAACGAGGGCCCTTTTTAACACAGTCCTTTAAGCTCCCATCCATTTGGAGGATGTTCCAATGCTTACGGATGATATTCTGGACTTTATTACTGCATCTATTATATTGCGTAATCATACGTGGAACATCCTCTTTCATGAATTCAGTACCTCTATTATTCTTGTTCTTGCTAGATGTTACTGAATCCTTAGGTGGATCCCCCTGTCTGGAGGTCCAGATAGTCAATGTGTTGTGTGTTATGATTGTGAGTGAAAGCTAAATTTAAATGATTAGAATTAATATAGTGAAAAAAGTTGTGCAAAGTGTCTAAATAATTTGGGATGGGGATTTAGACACTTTGCACAACTTTTTTCACTATATTAATTCTAATCATTTAAATTTAGCTTTCACTCACAATCATAACACACAACACATTGACTATCTGGACCTCCGATTGTTAATTGACATCAAAGGCCAAATTCAAACGGAGACATTTAGAAAACCTAATGCAAGAAATATGCTATTAAGAGCTGACAGCTGTCACCCACCTGCCGTCATTAGAGGTATCCCCAAGGGCCAGTTCCTCAGGCTGAGGAGAAATTGCTCCACAGAGGAGGCCTTTTCTCGTCAGTCTGAGGAATTGTGCCATCGCTTCCATCAGAGGGGCTACAACATGGAGCGTCTGACTAATATTCGTCAAGAAGTTGCATTGACCAATAGGGAGGATCTATTTAAAAACAGACAGGGGGATCCACCTAAGGATTCAGTAACATCTAGCAAGAACAAGAATAATAGAGGTGCTGAATTCATGAAAGAGGATGTTCCACTTATGATTACGCAATATAATAGACGCAGTAATAAAGTCCAGAATATCATCCGTAAGCATTGGAACATCCTCCAAATGGATGGGAGCTTAAAGGACTGTGTTAAAAAGGGCCCTCGTTTTGTTTATCGCAAGGCAAAAACCATTGCTACCTATGTGTCACCAAGCTACGTGGCGTCCTCCCCTCCACCTACTAGAAAATTTGTAACCAAGGGATCATATAGATGTGGAGGATGTAAGATTTGCCAATTTATGATTCCCTCACAACATTTTAGGGGTTGTAGATCCAATCAGGATTTTCCGATAAAGTCTTTCATAAATTGTGACACCCAATATGTGATCTACTTACTGACATGTGGATGTGGAATTAATTACGTAGGGAGGACCATCAGACCCCTAAAAAACAGGATACTCGAACACATCAGATTAATTAAGAAAGGGAATACATCTCACCCAGTCTCTAAACATTTTACACAATGTCCCAAAGGTAACATCAATGGGTTAAAAGTTCAGGGAATTGAGAAAATCTTTTCAAAAGAAAGAGGGGGTGACCTACTCAACCTCCTGGACCGCAGGGAGGCTTACTGGATATTTATGCTTCAGACCAGAACTCCCTGCGGTCTAAATGTAGAATGGAACCTGTGCCATTTTTTGCATAAATAATTGATTAAATATTGCCAACAATATTTTAGTAGTAATGATAGAAAATCACATTATTACTATCCTATTATAACACTGTTTTCTCTGTATGAAATATTCTTTGGAGTTATTGCTATGACCAATTTTGCATCAGACTCAGATAAACTATTGGAAGCCCTTCATGATTTACAACTTATCCGGCAGTTGCCATTAACTAGAAATATAATTGTCCCAAGTTATATTAACTATTTTGAGTAAAAATTATTGATCAGCAAACGAGATGTTAAAAATGTAAAAGTGTATTTTTACAATGGAATTATACAGTTGATTTCCCTCACCCTTGGAGATATTGAATAGAAGACATAACAAAAAAGGTCTTTATAATTGTATATTTTGTTTTTAATATTTTTAATATTTTTTCTGTACGTATATGTTGCATAATGCATAATGCATAATGTTGATATGGTTTTGTTTAGTGTGTTTATGTATGTCACATTGTATGTCTTTTTATATGTGGGATCTGCAGTGAGAAGGTATACCATTCACAACAAGAATATTTAAGAGTTTGTCTTTGTATTAGTTGCTCTTGTTGTGTGCTTTAATCAGGTCTTTGTTTTTGTCAGTTCTAGCTCCCTGTGTACTGTTCTGGGCCTTGGTGTGAGCGCAGGGGACTCTGTTTGATTGGTGCTACATCGTCTGCTCAGCACACTCATTGGTGGTGCAGCGATGTGCATCGACCTATCGGATACCCGCGGTGACGTCACTATGGGCAGGAGCAGAGACAGAGACTAGATGAGTCATGTTTGGCCTCATGTCTCAGTCTGGGCAGGCGCCGACGGCGACTAAGGGTGGTCCATACCCACAATCCATTGGGTTGATGGTGCGGCGCCACGGGTGACGTCACGCGCATGCGCACTGGGCCTGCGGTGTAATTTTTCACAGATTTTTTCAATCTGCCTATTATGAACCAGGTATTTAAGGTGCCTTACTCCAGCACATCCCATACTCCTTGATAAAGGACCCGTAGGTCCGAAACACATAGGAGGTTCCTGTCTTTGTCCCCCAAGGGGGTATACTTGTCTCTCATCATGCACTAATAAAGAACAGCGTTTTACTCCACACCTGGCTCCCTGGCTGTGCGCCATTCGTTTTTTCTTCTGGCTGTACCTGGACTCTGGATCCTTCATGGCTGGCACGCCTGCTAATCACCCCTGGAGATGACGTGAGTGGGTTTCTTTGGTATTAGACTCTTATAGCTAAGTATTGACTGCTGTCATTTTGTCACTTACAAGTCTATATTTACCTACCCACTCCCACTGGTATCTCCAGGGTTAATGGTTTATTGTTTATGGAACTGGATGGAATCACCCTGGGTTTGAGCACCCTAATCTTTTTACCTATCTAGCATCATGCGATAAAGCCTAACATTTTCAAAACCATAACTTTTTTGGGGGAAAACAGGTAGACAACCGCCGTTGTCAGTAGAAGAGGGGGGAGTGCCTTCAGAGAGGGAAGGCAGAGGGGGGGGGGGACTGGGAGGATGAGGGGGAGGGGGGGGGATAGAGAGGGGGGAGGGGTAGGGGGGGTGTGGGACCCATCTGACTGTTGGGGGTATGGACTTGCTGATAATATTAGAGCACCTCTGGTGGGGGGGTCGGTCTCTGACACGCTGGGGTTGGTTGTCTGGCCCTATTTCTGGAGATCCATGGTTCCCAGATGTCCTTGTAGGCAGGGAGTTTTTGTCTAACGACAGTGGTGAGCCTTTCCATGACCATCACCTCGTCGACTCTTTTTCTGATCGTTCCCAGTGCCGGCGTAGTTGTTTTCCTCCAGGAGGCCGCAATACAGCATCTAGCCACGGTAAGAATGAAGGATATTAATTTCCTGATTGGCCGGACCATGTCCTTCAATGGTGCAGCCAGCAGGTAGGTCAGTGGTTCAATAGGCACTTCCAGGTCGGTGACCTATTTTATCAAAATTTGGACCTTGGCCCAGTACTTCACAATTTCTGGACAGGTCCACCAGATGTGGACCATGTCCCCTCTATGACCACAGCCTCTCCAACATAGATCTGATGCCAGAGGGTAGATCTGGTTTAATCGTGCTGGAGTAAGATACCAGCCAAACATAATTTTATAAATGTTTTCCTTTATTGTGGTGCATAGGGAGGTCTCCGAGGCTGTCTCCCAGATTTCTTCCCAAGTCTCTCTGTCTATATTTGTATTCAGGTCAGCTGCCCATTTGAGCATATAATCATGCTCTTTGGGGGTCGAGGAGCGCTCTAGAGCCCCGTATATGTCTGAGATTAGACCTTTCTGGTGGGTCTTTGTCTCGCTAAGGAGTTCAAACGACGTGAGAGTGGGGTATTCTGTGAGAGGGCATGTTGTCCTAATAAAGTTTCTGATTTGAAGGTATTTGAATGTGTCCAATTCTCTAATTTTATATTTGGTCCTTAATTCTTGAAAACTCAGAAGCCTCCCTAGGCTCAGAAGATCCGCAATCGCCTCTATACCCATTGTGCTGTATTGATCGAACAGTTTAGATCCACATCCCGGGGGGAACTTCGGATTGTTAAAGATGGGGGTCAATTGGGAACTTTTGGTAGTAAGGCCATATTTGTATTTACATCGTAACCAGACGTCCCATGTGAAACGGGAGGCCTGTAGTTTAAGATTGTGTGTATGCCCCTCTCCTCTGTCCAAACTCCAGAGGCAGGCTTGCAGAGAAGGCATTTTGGCACATTGAGTCTCTATCTCTACTCAACTACAACGGGTCGGGTCCGAATTCCACATTACTACCTGCTTGAGCTGTGCAGCTAAGTAATATCTGTGTAAGTCTGGTACCCCCAGTCCTCCCCTAGATCTTGCTGCCATCAAGACCGATCTGGCAACTCTGGGTCTTTTGCCCTGCCAAATGAAGTGGAATATTCTGTTTTGCATATTTTTTAGATCAGCGCCCGGAACGTGGGTCGGGAGTGTTTGAAAGAGGTATAACATTCTTGGGAGTATATTCATCTTAGTGGAAATCATGCAACCGAACCACGATATCTGTTAACCTTCCCACTGATCTAGATCCTTTTTGATCTTGTCCCATAACCGCGGGTAGTTATCCCGGTATAAATCCCGATAGTGCCTTGACACATTAACTCCCAGATATTTAATGTATGAAGGGCACCATCTGTAGTTAAAATTGGTTTTGAGGAGATTGACTTCGGGATCTGGGAGACTAAGAATTAGAGCCTCTGATTTGTCGCTGTTTATCTTATACCCTGATACTCTGCCAAACTCCGACAGTTCCCTCTGGAGGTTAGGGAGGGAAGTTAGAGGTTTAGTCAGAGTAAGAATGATGTCATCAGCGAATAGGGAAATTTTGTATTGCGCTTTATCGATCGGGATTCCCTGGATGTTCGGGTTCCGTCTTATTTTAGACGCCAGTGGTTCAATCGTGAGGGCGAAGAGAAAGGGAGATAGGGGGCATCCTTGTCGTGTACCATTCTGGATTTGGAATCGTTCAGAGCCTCCGCCTGAGAGGTGTACCGAGGCAGAGGGATTCTGATAAAGTGCTTGAACACCCTTTAAGAACGAGTCTCTGAAGCCGAATTTAATCAGTGTCTGGTTTAGAAATAGCCAGTCAATCCTGTCAAACGCCTTCTCTGCGTCTAGGCTTAATAACATTGCCTTTGAGCCTGAAAGGTGGGCATGGTCTACTAAATTAATTCTTTTACGTGTATTGTCTGAGGCCTGACGGCCCAGGACAAACCCGACCTGGTCCTTGTGTATTAATCTCGGGAGGATCGGATTAAGTCTGTTCGCCAAAATTTTACTATACAGTTTAAGGTCGTTGTTCAACAATGAGATTGGTCTGTAACTGCCACATTGGGTGGGGTCCTTCCCGTCCTTAAGTATTATTGCCAGATTTGCGGACGACATTGTGGATGGGATAGGACTCCCTTCTAAAAATGAGTTGAACAAGCTTAATAGATGTTTGGACAGGATGGGGAAGAATTTCTTGTAGTATGCATTTGTGAAACCATCAGGGCCCGGCGCCTTGGAGATCTTTGAGGCTCTGACGGCCGTTTCTAATTCGTCTAGCGTAATTTTCGCATTTAGGTAAATATTTTCTTCCTCTGTTAATGATGGAAGGTTGCAATCGGATAAGTAATCGGCGGCTAATGCCATATCCGTCGCTCTAGAAATAGCAGAGTGGGTCCTTAGGTTATATAATTTGGTGTAGAATTTGGTGAATTCCTCTGCTATTTTTTTTCCGTTGTATTGGAGTTCACCCGAATTATTCCTGATCGCCGTGATTTGCGATCTTTTCTGTATTCCTTGTAGCTTGCTAGCAAGAAGTCTATCGGCCTTGTTCCCTTTATCATAGTACCTCTGACCCGTCCATCTAAGAGCTTTTTCTATGCCTTCTAATTGGATTATTCTTAAATCGTTTCGAGCAGTTATCAATTGTTTATAAATTCTCCGGGAGGGATTATTTTTATGCTGCTGCTCTAAGTCGATTATTTTGTCTGTAAGCTCTTTAGTTAATTTGAGTTTAGTTTTCTTCCGGTGGGAGGCAATCGAGATAAGATTTCCTCGGATTGTCGCCTTATGGGCTTCCCACAGGCTTGCTGGAGAGACTACAGAGCCTTTGTTTATTCTAAAGTATTCCTTAAGGGATTTTTTGAGTTCCCTCACTGTCCTGGAGTGGTTCAGTAGGGAATCATTTAGTTTCCAGCAGTATGAGATAGTTTTCCCAAAGGGGATGGATAGGGTCATGGTGATGGGAGCGTGATCTGACCACGTAATTGGGCCGATATCTGAGTCTGTGGTGGCCTCTAGGACGTTCTTGGAAGCGAGAAAGTAGTCAATACGGGAATAAGACTGGTGAGGCGCCGAGTAAAAGGTATAATCTCTTTGCCCCTGATGTTGTGTTCTGCAAATGTCCACCAGAGAAAAGTCCCCAATAATGTCCTTAAATTTTTTCCCCAGTCTTTGTGACTGAGTGGAGTGTTGTCGTCCTGGTTGGCTCGATTTGTCTTCTTTTGGTTGAGAGCCATATTTAGATCCCCTGCAATGAGCATTGAGGATAGGTATTGTGGGTCAATTTCTTCCAGAACCTTTCTAAGAAATTCTGTCTGGTTCTCGTTTGGGGCGTATAGGTTAATAAGGGCGATTGTCGTGCCGGATAGTGAGCCATAGACTACAATAAATCTCCCCTCTGTATCTGCCTGAATTTTTGTTAAATTAAATAGAGTGCCCTGACGGAACAGAATAGCAACCCCTCTGCGTTTGCTGCTGAATGATGCGAAATAGCTCATTGGGAACGCATGCTGAAATATTTTAGGCGGTTCTTGAGACGTGAAGTGCGTCTCCTGGAGGAAAACAACGTCTCCCCCTGTTTTCTTTATCTCCTGGAGAGCCAGGCATCGCTTTCTATTATTGTGGAGACCCTTCACATTTAGGGAGACAATTTTTAGTGCTTTTTGATGGGACATTGTTACCTCTCAGCTGAGACCGCGTGTGTTGGCACTGGGGTAGTGCTAGGAGGGTACAGCCAAAATGGGCGGAGGAGGGGGGGTTGGGAGGGGGGCCACTGGGACAGTTAGAGCGGCTGAAAAAAAGAAAGGAAAATTGACCCTAGTGGGGTCTAAAAGTGTTGGACCGGTCTTTGGTAAAGGACCGGTTAGTGGGGTATAAGACCCTTGGGGCGGGTCCGAAAACGCTCTCCAGCGAAGGCGGGCTGGGTGGAGACCCTTTAGGTTCTGTGACTTCATCCGGCGTTACTAACACCGGGGTGGCCTAGTGGGTGAGATGACAGGCCAGCTGGGCCATCGCTCTATCTATCAGTGTGTGGGCGGGATTGGGCGAGGGAGGGAGAGTTGGATAGGGGTGTGGAGGGTTGGGGGGTGATAGTAGCAGCTGTGGTGGTGGTCGCCCAGGGGGACGGAGGGGGAGGGGGGCAAGGAGGGGGGGGGAGGTAGAGAGGGGAGTGCATGGAGGGGAGAGGGAGGTAGGGAGGGGAGGGAAGGGTAGAAAAGGGGGGGCAGGGAGGGGTGGTAGGGAGAGGGAGGAGGATAGAGAGGGGGGGGAGGGCAGAGGGGGAGGGCGGAAAGGGGAAGGCTGAGAGGGGAGGATAGAAAGGGGATGGTGGGGAGGGGGGGTGTAAAGGGGAGGGTGTAGGGAGGGGGGTGGGGCGGGGTAGGTGGAGGGGGGGTGGTTGAGAGGGGAGGGAGGCCAGGGGGGGAGAGGAGGGAAGGGAGGGGTCGTCGCTGTGGGCTCCCAGTTGGTGTACATATTGTGTGGCAATGTTTTCTGTATAATGTGTTTAGAAGCGAGTGTGGAGGGGGGGGGGGGGAGTATACGAGAAGGATTTCTGCTCGATTGGTGCGGGGGGGGGGGGTAAGGGTGGAGATAGGGGCGGGTAGGGAGTGGGTCGTGGAGCGGGAAAGGGTGGGGGGGAGGAGGGGGAAGGTGGGAGAGGGGGGCTTGAGGCTTAGATGGATCATCAGAAATCTTATCCGCAATCTACATAGGTTACATTCAACATCATATATGTTCACGCTCAGGGGAGCCGGGGTGGGGGTGGGTGGAGGGGAAGGGGGGGTGGTGGGGGGTAATTGGGGGGTGGAGGGATAGGGGGTGGGGGGGTGCAGGCTTATACATTAAACCTTAAACATTGTACATAATTTACATTTAGCAGTTTAGACAACAAACATTTGCCGCAGCACAGGTGTTGTGCAACCTCTTGTGGAAAACCTGGGTAAAGCGCCTGTCAGGCTAATATTCGTGAGCGTATTTGGCCGAACTGACGCGGGGGTAAGTGTTCCAGCCCGGAGGGGATGAGGGAGGTATGGGGGGGGGCAGGGATAGGGAGGGGGGGGGGGCGGGAGTAGGGGGGGGGGCACTAGGAGTGAACCGCTTGATTTTTAGAGGATGTTTTGTTACCCTTAATGGCTGAGTCGTGAGGCTTGCCCTTTCGTAGTTCGCTGGGCCCCTCTGTTGGTGTAGCATATAGGCAGTCGGCCCCGATCACGGAGGCTCGATTTTGAGCGTCAACCTCTTAGGTTATAACGCTTTGACCTGTGGGGAACCTTTTACCATCGGTGGCATGGATGTTCATGGTTAGGGGGGCGGGGCGGGGGGAGGGGTGGGAGAGGAAGGGGGTGGAGGGGGGGCCTGGGGTAATGGGGGAGGGGAGGAGAGGGGGGGGGGCGGGAGTAGGGGGGAGGGCACTAGGAGTGAACCGCTTGATTTTTAGAGGATGTTTTGTTACCCTTAATGGCTGAGTCGTGAGGCTTGCCCTTTCGTAGTTGGCTGGGCCCCTCTGTTGGTGTAGCATATAGGCAGTCGGCCCCGATCACGGAGGCTCGATTTTGAGCGTCAACCTCTTAGGTTATAACGCTTTGACCTGTGGGGAACCTTTTACCATCGGTGGCATGGATGTTCATGGTTAGGGGGGCGGGGCGGGGGGAAGGATGGGAGAGGAAGGGGGTGGAGGGGGGGCCTGGGGTAATAGGGGAGGGGAGGAGAGGGGGAGGGGAGGAGAGGGGGGGGGAGAGGGGGAGGGGGGGGGAGAGGGGGTTACATTGGACATTGAGCCATAAACAGTGTACTGTATACATTTTCCATACAGTTAGGTAGGAGACCACTATATGCAGTAATATAGGAACAGTACAGCCTCCTGTGGCTAGGTTGAGAGATGCAGCAGTCATAACCTATATTCGTGCAGAGATATAGCAGAGCTAAAGCAGAAGCGAACGGACCAGCTGGAGGGGGACGAAGGGGGGAGGGCAGGGGGGGGAGTGGGGCAGATGTGGAGGAGGAGAGGATGTTGGAGGGAGGGGGTGGGGGGTGGGGGGAGGGGAATGGGAAGGAGGGGGGGGGGGTATTAGGATGAGGACGAGGGGGGGCGGCAGGGAGGGAAGTGGGGGAGGATGGGCGTAGATATTCCTGGGTAGGGAAGCAGGGAGGCAGGAGGGGGTGTTAGGGGGGTTGGGGGTGGAAGGGAGGGGGGGAGGTTGGGGGTAGAAGGGAAGGGGGGGAGGGGTACGGAGGTGGGGATAGGGAGAGGAGGTGGGGGGGAGGGGGGAAACCAACTTGACCGTTGAACCCAAAGCATTGTGCAAATGGAACATTCAGTGATGTAAACGCCAGGTAGTTACGGTAATACAAAGTTCGTGCAGTCTTTTGTGTCATATCAGGAAAATGTTATTTTCATGTCATTATTCCCCTGCAAATGTAGCAGGGCAGCAGCTGGGGTACGTGAACCATCTCTTGGGGGGCGGGTGGGATGGGGGGGTTGAGAAGAAGGCAAAGGGGGGGGAAAGGTGGGATAAGTGTAGGGAGGGGGGGGGATGGGAGAGAGGGGGGGGAGGAGTAGGGAAGGGGGGCAGGGTGTTAGGGGGGAGAGAGGAAGAGGGGGGGGAGAGAGGAAGAGGGGGGGGGAGAGAGGAAGAGGGGGGGAGGAAGGTATTGGGCAAGAGGGAAGGGATGGGGGTATTGGTAGTAGGGGAGGGGGGTGGGTGGGGGTCAGGGAAAAAAAAGGGGGGGTGGGTCTGGGGGGGGGGGAAGTAGTGAGGGGGGGAATGGGGGGATGCCCTTTAAGCTCTGTGTGGGACCTTCTGGCTCGGGGGACATGAACGTAGGGACAGTGGAGGTGTACTGCCAAACTTGGGGCACTGGGGAATAGGTCAACTGGGAAGTATATGGGGGGAACAGTGCTACAGACCCTCTCCACTGGAAGCGACCGGGATATCCTGTGCCATCAGCCCCTCCGTAGAGGGGGGAGGGCGAACGATCCTGCGGGACCATTGGGGGGTGGAGCGTTAGCGAGACCTCGCAGGCCCCCCTCGGCCGAGGGGGGGTACCAGCACACCACCCGGGGGTCGGGCTGTTGCGGGGACTCATCTGGCGCTGTGCGCTCGGCGCCCCTGGTCGGGATCCATTAGCCGGAGCCACGTGATGCGGGGAGTGGTATCCGATGGCCGGAGACCGCGCGCGGTGATGACGTCTGCTTCGTCTCGATCTCGATCAGGATACCTCGTGGTGCTCCGCAGCTGAATGAAGACTCCTCGGGCGCCATCTCGAAGAAATCCGGTGCGCACGAGGCGGGCTCACCCCTCCGATCTCCTGCGATGCAGCGGGTGGATCCTGCGAAGTGCCAGCGGGGATGGAGCCGGTCGCTTCCCTGGATGCTGATGGGAGTCACAGTTGTAAGGTCAGTGGTCTAGCCACGTATGGCGCTTCTTTTGCAGAGGCACGCGGTAGGGTCCCTCCAGGCGCCATTTTGAGTGGTGTTAGGGAAGAAGATGGAGTTCTCCCGGGAGGGCATCCCTCTGTGCAGGGAGCACCCTTCATCTGTCCCTGGACTGCCTCTGCTCCGCGATTCTTTCGGATGCTCTGACCGGGTGATCCTCTCGTTCCCGGGGTCTGTTGCCCGACTGATGAGCATGTTGGAAGGGTTCCGCGGGGAGGCCCAGGGTCTTAGCCAGTGGCTCCATTTCCTCGGGCTGTCGGATGGCGAGGAATTTTCCCTTGTGGGAGATGATCAGTTTAAAAGGGAAGCCCCATTTGTATTTAATTCCCTTTTCCCGAAGGAG